>NC_061122.1:79856515-79862002 GCF_002878395.1 Capsicum annuum
CAAGATTCTACATAACGTGGTTTATCAGACTCCCTAGGCCTCTTTAAACCTTTGGCTCTGATACTAAGTTAGTAACGCCCCAAAAATACACCCTAGACATCACACGGTACTCAAGAATGCAAGTAGACCCAAGCTAACCCTTTTAGCCTTCTAATAACTTTGGAACCCATAAAAAAGATAAGTTGTCATATAAGATCTTAAAATATTATATTAATGTAATAACTCAAAGTATTAGACTTGAGATATTAAAACCCAACACTTTGAATCCAAAATAGAAAACAGTCGGACAAGCCTCTACTTTTAACTACAGAGCTACTAGGACAAGCCCCATCTAACTTGAACTCAACACAAACCAAATAACTAAAGTACTTCATCAATATCAAGTCCAATAAAAATATTTCCTCAAACTATAAGGACTCACCAAAGTTGGGATGTAGGTAGATATGCTCGAAGTCAATCAAGTTGCTAGAACTGAGCACCAGGACCTACATTATAGGACAATGTAGTACATAGACATATATGTAGATCAGTACTTCTACAATGTACTGAGTATATAGAGGTGAATGCATCAGTAAAATAATAACTCAATATTCATATAAACTTTTAAATGATGCATGCCAAGTGTGAATGACTCATCTTGAGCTTGAATAACTAAAAAAAATCATAAATCATGAATAATAAAGTATACTATATGAATCTTGTGAGTCATAATACCTAGTTCTAAGAACTGTACTGTTACTTTTTCTATTGGGAGGTTCTTCTAACCAACATAAACCAAATGAGATATCATGGAGTCCAACGTCTCTTACCTATGTTAGTAGAGTTGTTCTACCCTTGCCATCGGAATAGAACCTAGCTAGAGTGATCACTGACTTAACCCAGATTGGGACTTAAACCTATGGTGGTATATAGTTTTGGGGCATGTAACCTTGGTCTCATACCAAACTCAGTGCTAAGTACTACTTCCTTATTACTTATATGTTCTCTCTTTAGGAAATCTACCTTAAAATAGCATAAGGGTTTATAATGAAATTCAGTTATGCTTCTCTTTGCTTTAAACTGTAATCAAAATAAATAAATATGGATTCTATTACTTAGCTGAGGATCAAAAGATCAATTCTTGCTTTAAATCTTGAAATAAGCTTATCAAAGAATACTTAAAAGCATAATCTTCTTAAAGTCTCAGTACTTAAACTTAGGGCTTAAAATGCTTAATTTAAACTCATGTCAATTCAAAATAATACTTCAAGCTCAATAAAAATCTTGAAATACTTCAACAATAACAAGTCAAGATAGTGCAATCTCATTCATCATATAAACCATGAAATTAAAACATAAACATAATCACTTCTTTATATATATATATATATATATATATATATATATATATATATATATATATATAAAACTTTTAATCTCATGAAAACCACATGCTTCAGGAATATAGAAACTTGGGTATGAACCCTAATTCAAAACAAGTGAATTAAATCTTAAAATCATGTAATGTATGCACAAGGGTGAAAAAAAGCCCTTGTTCATAACCCCACATAGCTAAGTTAATGAATTAGCCAAAGTTCTTCATTGCTTTCTTGAAATTTGAGCTTGTTTTTTTAGGAGGATAGGGTTTGTTCTCTACAGAGGATTACTTTCTTGGAGAGAAATCATGAATTATGGGGAAAATAATTCTCCTTGGGGGCTTTAAGTTTGTGTTATGGATGAATTTGGGTGGGAGAAGACCCAATTGTCCTTAAAAAAAATGGGATCAAAAGCTGGAAAAACAAGGGACGCAATAGAGTGGGCTCTGCGGGCTCTGGAGCGCCAGACTAGTGCGAGCATCGTGGGCTCTATCGTGGGATCCCCCAGCACTGAAATGGAGTGGGTGTCATGGGATAATCGCCTGTAGCTGCTATTTTAGAAGTTTAAACATGCCCTTATGCTTGTCCAAAAATTTTGAAACTCAACCGAGATGTACCCTTGACATCCTCGATCATGAATCAACGTTAAAATTGACATTCTAGGGAAGGTCGGAAATAAAATCATCAAAGTTTAAGGGGCTTTGGTAATGACTAAGTCTTAACACTTGGTGAAATTTTCTAAGTCTTAGATCCCTTTGACATGCAATGGTGAGCTGAATTGAGCTAGGATCTTAAGGGGTCATACATAACCAATATATACCCAAAATGATATTAAATTGACCATATCTAGAACAATCAGGTCTACTTAAGTTTCACACCCAGCAAAAGTCACAATATAAGATCGGTGCACCTAATCCACCTCTAAGAAGTCTCCTGCAGGGGTAGGCATATGGAGAGGCATGGAAAAAGGCTCACTAGCAGAATAAAAACCCAAAGTTGATAAACCAAAAGACCCACTACCTAAACCCTTCAAGACTGCATGTACTAGTCTATCACAGTACCCATGAAAGCCGCTAAAATCTCTACCTTAATGAGTGTGACCTCTGAATTCACCCTGGCGTTGCACCCTCTTGGTGCCTCCCTCGGATTCTAGAAGAATAGACTCAGTCTTCTTAGCATAATCCACTATACTCTAAAATAATGCCCACTACCATCTGAATCATGGCTAGCTAAAAAGAAATATTCAACCCCTTTATGAACTTTTGAATCTTCTTAGACTCAGTGGCAATGTTGGCATAAGAATATCTATACAAGGTGTAGAAGTATGCCTCATACTCTGTAGCCGTCAAGGAGCTCTGCTCTAAATGATTAAACCCATATCTCATTAATCCCTCAAAATATATGGCACTAACCTATCAAAAAAGGCTTCACCAAATTAATCCTAAGTCATCTTTGGAGAATCAAATGGTCTGGAACTAACAAGTGACCTCCATCAATCTCTAGCTACTTCTTTCAACTAATAAGTATTATAAGCAATCCCATGCAACTTAAGCAAATCAAGGTTATAAACTTCGCACGATAGTTAATCATGAACTCATAGACATCCTTGGCTATAGCATCACTAAACATAGGAGGACCCAAATAAGTGAATCTCTTAAAACTTTATTGATTTTCAGAAAAGATACTGAACTTATAATAATGAAGAGATAGTAAATTAGGCTTGCTGAGATCCCATTTGAGAAGGTAACATAGATTAAGGTTGAACTCCTAATCTCGAAAAAGCATACCCAGATGTTGGCACAAAAAAGTGAACTACACTTAGTGTCTTTAGAGTACCATAAGTTGATGTCAATACCACGGGAGGATCCATAGAAAGAACCTAAGGAACACCATATATACTTATGTAGAAAATATTAAAATATAATTTAGAATGTAAGGTATAAAAGATTAGTATGATATAGAATGAAATAATGGGTGTTTCCTAATGATATATTATAACCTATCAAAGTTAAATATGAATATCTACGTACCAATTAGTGAGACTTTACTAGATACCTTATTCTTACACTCATAAGACTAATGAAACCTGACTGCTCTAATACTAATTTTTCATAACCTAAGAACCAAGATTTATGATGACACTTGTTACAATAATCTTTGTCAAGTAATCCTATCACCCGTACTGATTTGAGAAGAGAAATCAATACCAAAACCCAAGGCTAGACTCCTAGAGCAGATTTGAACCATTAAAATATAGTGAAGCCTAAAATATATAACCAAAGATGCCATACAAATCCAAAATCTTGGTGTCATGATTTAAGAACTACTTATACATCTCAAATGCCAAAAGATACCATAATAGTAAAAAGGGATCAAAATTTATATCGGAATACAAAATAAGACATGAAATAGATAGGAAGAGAGAGTAGAATAACTCCAAAATCATAGATCATCTACTACCTTGAATACACTCTAGATACCACTTTAATTAACTACTATGTAGCGCAATTGTACCTGGATCTCTATCAAAAGGGCACAGTAGGGGTGAGTATAGTCTATTTGTACTCAGTAGGTATGATATGTCGACTAAGCAAAGTAGAAAATAAAGTATAAACAATACATATGTTTATGTCACTTATAATCATAAAATATCCCAAATAGTAGACCACACTCTCTCTACAAACATTTCTAAAATATACATATATACCACACACAAATAAGAGAAAGAAACAAAAAGATACATATATACCAAATACAATTATAAGAAAGAAGTACAAATAGGCAGATATCACATCAAGGGCAATAATACAACATAAAATAAGCACAATATGTATGAAATGCAATAAAGATGTAACATCCTAGATGGCAACTTAACTTACGAGTCATAAGGTGCCATTATGGGTCTATGACCCTTATCTTAGGGTGACCAATGTGTTACCCAAAGTTTCTTACCTAAGTATGATCAAGATATAACCAATTCATGGTGAGATATTATGAGTTGTAATATGGGATTCATAGTCTTACCAGTGTAGTGGCCTTTTATTTCTATCATGACTATGACTGGGCCCCATGAGTCATAAGGATAGACTACAAGTCCACAAGGTATGACTTATAAGGTCAATAGTCAAGATGCCTTGGGGCACTACCTAGACTATAAGAGGAGGCAATGACTCAAAGTTAGTCGTTACGAGTTGTAAGGTGACCCGTAATTATTGGGCGATAATTTTTAGTGTTTTTATTAATGGCACTTTGGTCAATTTCCCTCTTTTGCCACACTGACCCCACTTTCATAAAAAACCAAAAATGGGTTATTTCCATCATTTATCAAATTAAAAAAGTCTTAAACACTCACAAATCCCTAAGTCAAGAACAAGCTAGGCTTTCTCAAGGTTGATCATTTAGAGCTTCTAAGTGATTATTTCTCTATATAATTGTAATACTTTCAAAAATGTACCTCTCTCAGTAAACTAGTTTTACTTAAAACATGTGGTTAAATGGTTATTCATATGGATTTGAATATAGATTTTTAATTAGCTTGGGGGATTTTGGAAGGATTGCCACTTGATTTGAATTCCCGTGGTCTTAATACAAGTGTTCATATTTTATCAATGTCTTTTGAAATCCATTAGGGTGCATGGATATGGTGAATGGGATGTGGTTTGAGGTATTCCCCTAAACTGATGATTTTGGTTTTTGAATTTTTTTTGGAAATTGTGTTCCCTCAACCAACTTGCATAATTAGAATTGAAATATAGTTAATCACATGATTTGGCTTATTTCCCTAAACTATTGCATTTCATAAATGGTTAAACAGATAAAAAAGGTTATGAAGTCCTTGTAGCCATGTTTTTTATTTAATCTTGATTTAAGGAGAAAAGAGGGTCATGGTATTCTCTTGGGTTGATGGAATTGGTATGACATAATTATAAGCTTGCAAGCATAATAGTATGACGATACCTGTGGTTGATGCCTTAAGGGATAAATTATTTGTTAACTAAATGGGTTATGTGAAACTTGTTTTAATTAAGCTTTAAGTGGGTTGTGTAGCCCATCGTAAAAGGTGGGGGACTTAAGGGACCGATACTAGAAACCATATATATATATATATATATATATATATATATATATATAT
>NC_061122.1:79862102-79873932 GCF_002878395.1 Capsicum annuum
CTAGGACGATTAGAGATATACGGTCTAGGCTAGTGTTTTACTTTTATTCGAATCCTTGTTCTCTATTCTGACATGTTGTTATAAATGTATATAATTGTGTGCATTAGTTTGGAATGATTTTGAACTGATTAGATCATGGCATTACTTTATACCTTCCATGAGTTTCATGCTTGTGCTCACCCTACTAACTATCTCTAGGTGTTGTATCCCTACATGATGCAGGAATCCAAAATACTTCTGCTTTTTTTGTGCAGTAATTAGGTGATTTTTGTACTAATTATAAGTTATCTTGAAGTGTTGAGCTTCCATACTTTGTAAGACCCTCATTTCATATTTTGATTTCATCATATTTTAGACTATTCTATTTTGGACCATTTTGGCTATGGTCGGGGGTTGTCCCGACATAGGTTGTCTTTTAGTTATTAGAGGCTTTGTAGATTATTGTGGATTGGAATGGATGTTAAAGTTCTTAGATTTCTTTATAAGTTAGTTGAGTTGTCTATCTTGTTATATTTCAAATCTAAGCTTTCTCTTATTATATGTTCAAAATTTATTTGCTACTAGTTGTATTATATTTTAGTTGCTAGGGTACAGAGGTAGTCTCCGATCCTTGGTGTGCTTGAGATACCTATCACAACCAAGCCCTAGTTTGGGTCATGAAAAAGTTGGTATCAGAGCGTAGGTTCATGGTCAATTGGGTATCTACAAAGCCGTAAGAAGTAGCATTTTTTTATAGGTGTATAGCGCGCCATACTTATAAAGGAGAGGCTATGGGGAATTTAGGAATGTTCCTCATTTCTTGTGATATATATTTGTTCTATAGAGTCAAAAGTATTGATATATCCTCTAATTTTGTTTGTTCGTATTTTAGATCATGCCTCCTCGAAGATCTGATGCTCGTGGAAGCTTCTTTGTCCCACATGAGGATAATATGGATGGAATTCATTCTACTTATAGTGTACAGACTCGGTCTAGGGCCCATGCGCCTAACTGTCCACATGGAGTTCTACTAGTCCCTACTATTCCTCTTTGAGCTTTTTGAACTTAGGAAGTTCATACCTCACCGCCCCAAGAAGATATTTCTAGTGCTGAGTTTTGTCATTTTATTATATACTAACTCAGTTGGTGACTTCTCAGTCTCATCAGCCTAATCATCTTGGTTTTGTTACTCTATCTTTTGAGGTTACTCAAGTTGGCTAGTCATGAGGTTTAATCCTTTGACTTTTATAGGCTCTAAGGTTGAAAAGGGTCCTCAGGGGTTTATTAATAAAATAGAGAAGATATTAAGGATGATGCATGATACTATTGTGAAGGGTGTAGAGTTTGCTGCATATTAACTGAAGGATGTGGCATATTAGTGGTATAAGAAATGGGAGCAGTCGGAGGGTGATAATGTTGACCAGGCTATGTGGGAGGAATTTTTAGGTAATTTTCTTAATAGCTTCTGTCCTTATAAGTTAAGGGAGGCTAAAGTTGAGGAGTTTGTAAACTTAGAGGAAGGAAGGATCACTATAAAGAAGTACACTTTGAAGTTCCATCAGCTGTCTCATTACGCTCTGGAGTTGGTGTCTAGCATGAGGGCAAGGATGAGAAAATTTGCTTTGGGTTTTTCTAAAGAGTTGGTACTAGATTATAAGGTGGTGATGTTGAATAATGACATAGATATCTTTAGGCTGGTGGTGTATATACAGCAGGTTAAAGATGAAATAAAGAAGCAAGAAGAAATAGGAGAGAGAAAAAATAAAAAGCTAGGTATTAGAGCTGGGTGGAGGCTAATAAACATTGGTAGATATGGTAGGAAGTGGGGCAAAAGAAGGCTTAGGGAAATTTTGGTTACTATTCTATGGATAGTGCTCTTTATATTAACTTGTCGGGCAGTCATAGCTTTTAGGATGACAGTGGGTTTAAGACCCAAGGTGCCCAGACCCAGGCTAGTGAAGCTCAATCAGCTCCATCGTATCCTCCTTGTAGATTCTGTGGGTAGTTGTACCATGGTTTTTTATGATGGGGGAGAAATAAATGTTTCAGATGTGACCATCCTGGTCATTTTTAGAGTAACTGTTCGACATCAAGTGTTTTTACTAGAGCTAATATAGTTTCAATTTCTACTTATTCAGCTCCTTTGACAAAGGGTTCTACTTCTAGTACCGACACTGGTTAGAATCATGTTTATGCTTCTAAAACCCATCAAGAATCTAAGGTTTCTTCTAATGTTGTTACTTGTACATTACAGCTTTTCTCTCATGATGTATATTGTATGCTTGATCTGTGGTCTACCCTTTTCTATGTGACCCCTTATATAGCTGTTCATTTTGGTTTTAGTTCTGAGAGTATTCCTAATCTCTTCTCTTTTTCTGCCCTGGTGGGTGATTCTGCTATGTCTAGAAGGGTCTAGAAGGGTTGTGTGGTATTTATTAGTGATAGGAATAAATTGCTGGATCTGATTGAACTGGATATAGTAGACTTGATGTGATCTTGGGGATGGATTGGCTTCACTTATGCTATGCTTCTCTAGACTGTCCAATCTATAAGGTCAGTTTCTAATTCCTAAATGAACCAATAAAGAAAGGGGAGGAAGGTTCCTTAGTTCCTAAGAGAAGGTTTATTTCGTGTCTTAGAGCTCGAAAGTTGTTTTCCAAGGGGTGTCTATACCATTTAGTATGGGTTAGAGATTTTATCTCTGAGGTTCCATATCTATAATCTATCCCTGTTATAAATGAATTTCCTAAAGTGTTTTCTGATGATCTTCCTTGTATTTCTCTAGATAGGGAAATAAACATTGGATTGATCTTCTATTGGATCCATCCTATCTCTATTCCTCCTTAAATAATGGCTCCAACTGAGTTAAAAGAACTTAAGGAGTAGTTAAAGGATCTTATTGATAAGGGTTTCATCTGTCCTAGCATTTCTCTATGGGGTGCTCCTGTTCACTTCATGCATAAAAATGATGGTTCTCTTTGGATGTTTATAGATTATCGATAACTGAATATCGACAATTGACCTTTTGAACCTTATATGGTCATTATGAGTTTCTAGTGATGTCATTTAGGTAGACTAATGCTTTGGCTACATTTATGGATCTTATAAACTCAGTATTCAGACAATTCTTGGATTTATTCGTGATTGTGTTTATTGGTGACATCCTAGTATATTATAAGTGTGAGGAGGACCATGCTAGTCGCTTTCGTATAGTATTGTAGACTCTTAAGGATCAGCAATTATATGCTAAATTTTCTAAGTGTGAGTTCTAGTTAAATATTGTGTCCTTCTTTGTTCATGTTATTTGAGTGACAGGATCATGGTGGATCCACAGAAGGTTGAAGCAGTTAAAAAATGGATCAGACCTATGACTCAAATCGATATTTAAAGCTTCTTAGGTTTAGTCGAGTATAATAGGAGATTTGTGGAAAGCTTTTTAACTATTGTTGCTCTGTTGACTATGTTGACTCAAAAATAGGTACAGATTTTATGGTTCTATGCTTGGAAGGTAAACTTTTAGAAGATGAAGGATAAGTTAACTTCTACATCAGTTTTGACCCTGCCCGAGGGTACTAATAGATTTGTTGTTTTCTATGATGCGTCATATGTGGGACTAGGTTGTATCTAGATACATCATTGTAAGGTTATGATCTATGCTTCTTAGTAGCTAAAAAGTTCATGAGAAGAATTACCTGACCTATGATATAGAATTGGCGGTTGTTGTGTTTGCTTGGAAAATTGGCATCGTTACTTTTATATGGTTCATGTTGATATCTGTTTAGATCATAAAAGCTTCATGTATGTGTTCACTCAGAATGAGTTGATTCTCAGGCAAAAGAAATGGATTGAGTTGCTCAAGGACTATGATATGAGTCATCATTACCATCCAGGTAAAGATAATATGGTTTTTTATTCTCTTAGAAGGTTGTCCATAGGTAGCTTGTCTTATGTGGATAAGGAGAAGCATAAGTTGGTTAAGTACATTCACTGTTGGCTAATCTTGGAGTTTATGCTTTGGATTCTTAGGTAAAAGAGGTAGTGATGTCATTTCTTGGTGTAGGGGTGTAGGAGAAGCAGGTTTTAGACCCCATATTAATGCAGATTAAGGTTGATATAGGTCAGCAGTAGGTCATGGCATTTTCGATTGGTGGAGTTGGTATCTTGGGTACCAAGGTATATTATGTGTTCCTAATGTTGATGGTTCTAGAAAAGAGTTTTAACTAAGGCTCATGAGTCAATGTATACAGTTCATCCTGGCTCAATGAAGATGTATCATAAACTAAAGGAGATTTATTAGTGGAACAACACAAATAGGGATGTGGATAACTTTATGGCTAACTATATGGGATGTCAGCAAGTGAAGGTTCAGTACTTGAGGCCCAACGGCATGTCCCAAGAGGTTGAGTTGCCTATGTGGAAGTGGGAGGTGATCAACATGGACTTTGTTACTATCTTCTATGGTCTTGAAATTAGCATGATTTGATTTGGGTCATCATGGATAGGATGACTAAGTTGACTCACTTCTTTCTTATGAGAACTACTTACACTGGAGAGGATTATGTGAGGTTTTTCATTCAAGAGATCATCAAGGTTCATCATGTTCCTATTTCCATTATTTCATATTATGCGATGCAGCTCTCATCTCACTATTGGCATTTATTTCACCAAGGCTTGGGCACATAGATGAACCTTATCACCGCATTCCACCCTCAGATGGATAGAAAAGAGAAAAGGACTATTTAGACTTTGGAAGATATACTAAGGATCTGTCTAATTTATTTTTGTTGTAGTTAGGTGGATCATTTTCCTCTCATCGAGTTCACGTATATAATAGTTATCACTCAAGTATTGGGATGGCTCCTTTTGAGGCTCTTTATAGTAGGAGGTGTAGATCTCCTATTGGGTGGTTTGAGATTTTTCACACTAGGTTGTTTGGTTTGGACTTGTTTACCAATATATGGAGAAGGTGAAGGTGATTTGGGATAGACTTAAGACCACTCAAAGTCACTAAAAGTCTAATGCGGATGTGAGGCAAAGTGAGTTGGACTTTCAGGTTGGTGATTGGGTGTTCTTGAAGGTATCTCTTATTAAGGAAGGGATGAGATTAAGGAATAAGGGAAATCTTAGTCCCTAGTATATGGGTCCATACTTGATTTTTAGGAGAGTGGGTAATTTTTCTTATGAAATTGAATTACCTCTGAGTTTGGGTTCTGTTCATCGGGTTTTTTAAGTTTTGATTTTGATAAAGTGTGTGGGTGATCTTTCTTTTGTTGTGCCTATTAAGAGTGTTAGTATTTTAGATTACTTGTCTTATGAGGAAGTCTCGGTGGATATTTTAGATACACAAGTCCGTTGTTTGAGGACAAAGTATATGGCTTTGGTAAAGGTTCTATAGAGGAACCAAACGGTTAAAGAAGCTACTTGGGAAATTGAATAGGACATAAAGTCCAGATACCCTTTCTTCTTCCCCGGATTAGACAATCGTGCTAAAGGTATGTGTTTTCCCTATCATCTTTGTTTTTGGACTTTGTTAAAGGAAATTGTGGTTGTGTTTTGATTTTAGAATCGTGCTAAGGGATATCTTGACTCATCATTCTGGGATGAATGATCCTAGGGATAATGTAACACCCCAGATTTTTGCCTCTGAAAATTTCTTGACTCTGAGCTTACTGCCAAGATTAAGACTCACGTTACGTGTCGTAAGGTGTCATTATGGGTCATAGGACCCTAATCGTAGGGTGACCAATGTGTTACCAAAAGTTTCTGACCTAAGTATGATTAAGATATAATAAGTCATAGTGAGATATTATGAGTTGTAATGTGCACTTCGTAGTCTCACCAGGGTAGTGGCCCTTTATTTCTATCATGACTACAACTGGACCCTTCGAGTCGTAAGGATGGACTATGAGTCGCAAGGTAAGACTGGTAGGGCCAACAGTCAAGGTACCTTTGGGCCCTGCCCAGACTACAAGTCAAGGGGACGGCTCGTAGTTAGTTGTTACAAGTCATAAAGTGACCCGTACAGACTTGACGGAAATTTTTTAGTGTTTTTATTAAGCGAACTTTGGTAAATTTCATCTTTTCCCACTTAGACCCCACATCCATAAAACACAAAAAAGGGGTTTCTTTCCATCCTTTATCAAATAAAACATGTCTTAAACACTCGCAAATCCCTAAGTCAAGAACAACCTAGGGTTTCTCAAGATTGATCATTTAGAGATTCCAAGTGATGATTTTTGTCTATAATTGTTATACTTTCAGGCATGTACCTCTCCTTTAAACTAGTTTTATTTAAAGCATGTGTGTAAATAGTTATTCATGTGGATTTAACTATGGATTTTGAATTGGGTTGGGGATTTTGAAGGATTGCTACTTGATTTGAATTCCCATGGTCTTAATGCAAGTGTTCATGTTTTATCTATGTATTTTAAAACCCATTGGGTTGCATAGGTATGGTGAATGGGATGGGGGTTGAGGTATTCCACCAAATTGATGATTTTTATTTTGGAATTTGGTTTGGAAATTGTGCTCTCAACCCACTTTCAAAATTGAAATTGAAATATGGTTAATCACATGTTTTAGCTTATTTTCCTAAACTATTGCATTGCAAAAATAGTTAATAGGATGAAAAGGGTTTTGAAGGTCTTGTTGGCCATGTTTTTTATTTTAAACTGGATTAAATGAACAAAAGGGTCGTAGTATCCCCCCTAGATGATGGAATCGGTATAGCATAATTATAAGCTTGTAAGTGTAATGGTATGACAATACCTGTGGTTGATGCCTTAATAGATAATTCCTTGGTTAAATGAATGGGTTATGTGAAACTTGTTTAAATTGGGCTTAAAGATGGTTGTGTAGCTCATCGTGAAAGGTGGAGTTCCCGAGGGGACTGATAATGGAAACCATATTTGTCGGCGTGTGGGTCTTTAAGTCCATGAGCATAGTTCACACTTCTATATATATATATATATATATATATATATATATATATTCGATTGGCTAGGTTTGAGGCATTCCTCGGATCATCCATGGATTTTCTTAGTTCGTGAGGCTAACATGTGTTGGGACCCTTTCAGCAGAGGGAGCTAAACCCATATAGCCCGTGGGTGCCCTAAGGACGGTTAGACTTACACAGTCCAAGCCAATGTTTTACTTTTATGTTAAGCCTTGTTCCCTCTCCTGACATATTGTATATATGTATATGATTGTGTGTATTGGTTTGGAATAATTTTGAACTGATTTGATCATGGCATTACTACATATTTGCGCTCAGCCTGCTAACCATCTCTAAAGGCTATATCCCCCACGTGATATAAGAACCGGAGACGCTTCTGGTTTCCTGTGCAGTGATTAGGTGATTTATAGATCGATCGTAAGCCAGTTTAAGGTGGTGAGCTTCCATACATTAGAAGATCCTCATTTCATGTTCTTGTTTCATTATGTTTTAGTCTATTCCATTTTGGACTCATTTTGGCTATGGTTGGGGCATGTCCCGACATGGGTTGTCTTTTGGTTATTAAAGGCTTTGTGGATTACTGTGGATTGGGATGGATATTAAATTTCTTAGATTTCTTTATGAGTTAGTTAAGTTGCCTATTTTTTTATATGTTCAAAACTCAGCTCTATCTTGTTATGTGTTAGAAATTCATCCGCTGCTAGTTGCATTGTTTTTTAGTTGGCTAGGGTACAGGGGGTAGTCTCGGATCCTCGGTGGACTTAAGATACCATCACGGCTAGGCCCTGGTTCGAGTCGTGACAAGAGACGATGATGGTGATGTGATAAAGATATGATGCTCGAGTTTGTTGCACAATATTCATACACCTACCGAGCTTGGCTACTAGGTAGGACCCATGGATGGTTCGTAAACCTATATCAATCCAATATCCAATAACAATATCCACAACTCCTCTCCTGCACATACATCGGTAGAGGGTATTGAAATATGTCACATTTCTATTAGAAAAGCCAGTATTTCTAGTATGTCCATGGTGGTACCAATGTTTTATGAATGTATGTGTGAAATAAGATACCAACCAAGCACAGTGTATAATAATAGCAGGTGAATAAAATATAAGATACAATGAGAGTGATGATGATATATCCGAGGTTGTCACACAAACTCCGTATACACCTACTAAGTTGTTCTTTTGAGGTAGGACCCATGGGGATTCGCAACCTATATACAATCCAATATCACAATTTCTTTCCAATACATACATCGACAGAGGGTTTTAAAGATGTCATATTTTTTATCAGAAAAGACAGTGTTCTAGTATTTCCACGGTGGTACCAATGTTTCATGAATATATATAATATAAGGATGTAATGCTCACCACCAACAAAAACGTGAATTTCCAAATCCAACCATATGAGCTAAGATCCACTCAATAATCCAACCATCCATGAATGCAAATATGATCCATATGCCAATAGAGTAAAATACACAATAATATGTCATTGATACCACATAAACTCCATTATAGGCTTTTTCAGCAGAAAATATATAATCAAATGTACATAGACAAGTCTAATAAACATCATATAAAATCCCACATAGTCACACATAGCAAATAATATCTCAAAACAACCAATTACCAATAATATAGCCCCCCCCCCCCCCCCCCCACACACACGGGAACAACACAATAATATAGCTATTTTCATCATTGGTTTCCACACCCTTAACATGATTTTATATCCAAATTAACTACCCAGCCAAGTTTAAAGAAAATTAAGCCATAACCTATCTCAAACTCCAAAACTGGTACAAATAAGTCATCCATACCGAGCTTTCACCTCACAGATGGACTCAAAATTAACTAAAGACGAAAATATAGAATCTACGCATTAAAAGAAATCCAATGATATCCATATTGCCCATTTCTAGAGTTGGGTCAAAACAGACCCTCGGAATGAGTTTTTGAAAAAAGGGTAAAACTAAAATTTAAGTTCAAAGTATACTTCCCATGATTAATGGAACTTATAAAAGAAAACTTAAGTAAATACTTGTTGAACTTTGGGTTTAAAATGCAAAACTACTAATTTAGGCCTTCCGGGCAAAAATCCAAAAACTCTACCTTTGAATTTAAGTTTTAAAATGATTTAAATGGTAATAACCAAAGGAACTAATTGAAATGGGAGTTTTGGATCTTACCTAAGCTATAATGGAAGAAATTTCCCAAAACTCAAAACCCCAAGCTCCAAGTGTCAAAAATGTTAAAAGATCATGAAAATAGGGGATATTACCTGCCCAGGCATTAGTGAAGCAACCACCACGTCATATATGTGACCATCATTTAAGCAATAAGGCATCCCTTAGGCAATACCTGCCTTATCGTGTAAGTGACCAGGCTGTCTCATAAGCGACATTAGCTTAATCAATCTTGGTGTTGTTTAGCCGATACTTTGATTGTCAAGCCAAGTTGCTTAAGTAACACTTTTGCTTAAGCGACCAAAGTGTCACCTAAGCAGTGCACCAGCTGAGTGGTGCACCAGTTGGAGACTTGAAAAATTCCAATTCCTTGCAAACCCCTCGGGATTCATCCAGAAGCTCAAAAGTGCAAATAAACTATGCTACTAGACTAAATCTGATGCTCTGGACTCAATGATGATATCAGATTCTTTTAAAAACATTGTTTTCACTAAGTTCACCTCCAAACTTAGTTTTACAAATTTACAAATCAAGGATCAAAATGAGATATAAAATCCATAAAATCATATGAACCATGTTACTAACCTAAAAGCGATGTTTTGGGTCTACTGGAATAGTCAGTTTTTCCTTCCAATTCATAGATCAATAACACCTTTATAACCACCAAAAACCACAATCTCGCACAAATCACACCAGAATATATTAGGAACCATTCTAATAACCCTCAAACCCCAGAAATATCACAAAGCAACCACAAGAAGGGATAAATGATCCAAATACACAAAAATAGACATTTCACAAAAATCACTAAATATTAGGTCATTAAACTAAAATGTAAGCTTCGTATTCTGCCATATTATTGGTACAGTAGAATCAAAATTGGGATATTATAGGATAATATTGTCCTAATTCAAAAATAAAACTACTCTTATTCTAACTTCTTTCACATTAGTAGCTCCATCAAAGAACAACTTCCAACTTGGGTGGCAGTCATCAGAAATAACTTTATCAACACATGATACCTCTTCATTAGGGAAATAAATCTTTAATGGCTCATATCCATCCTAAATAGGATATTTATCCAAATAGTCCACTAAAAATTGGACTTTAATTGCAGACCATTTCACAATACATTATAAAATTTGTGAGCAATATATGCCATGTCGTGAGTTTTCCTGTGGGCATAGGATTTTGAAAAATGTACTTTAAAGGATCCATGTGGGAAATAAGGTAAGTCATGTAAGATGAAAGGTAATGCTTTAGCTTTTGTTCCACCCAAGTCAAGGCATAATATTTTCTTTCACAAAGAGTGTACCGAGCCTCATAAGTGGTTAACTTCTTACTGAGGTAGTAGATAGCCTACTCTTTTCTTCTTGTGACATTATGTTGACCCAATACACAGGCAAATAGTTATCTAAAATAGACATATACAATATCAAGGGTGTATCTGGTTCTAGTATAACCAACATAGGTGGATTCGATAAGTACCTTTTGACTTTGTTAGATACGAGTTAACATTATTCAGTTCTTTCAACTTAAGAATTATTCCTCAATGACTTAAAAATTAGCTCGTAAGTTTTTTTGAGTTAGGATATGAATCTACTGAAATAATTTAACCTTTTATGTAAGGTCATCACCTCAATTATATTCTTGGGTGGAGGCAATTCTTGAATAGCTTTATCTTTGAAGGATCTAACTTAATACCACGTTGACTGACTATAGTATCATATCAACTAAAGTACATAGGAATTTAAATCATCAGGATTTTAACAACAAAAAATAAACATATTTTTGTTGTTATTCTCCCTTTCAATCATCCCATTTACCTTAGAAGGTTCAAACCCCTGAGCTTTCCAAACGGGACTCCAAATATATATTTTATTGGGTTAAGTTTGAGATTACACCTGCAAAGCCTTTCAATGAATTTCCTCAGATCTTTCACATAGTCAAACTGCTTTCTTAACTTAATGATCACATCATCCATACAAATTTCAATCTCCTTATACATCATGTCATAAAACATAGTAGTTATTGCTCTCATGTAAGTCGATCCAGCATTATTTTAACCCGTATGGCATGACTCAATAATAATATGTCCCCTATGATATGATAAATGATGTTTTTTCTGCGTCTTCTTATCACATAATGATCTAGCAGTACCCCGCATAACAATCCACAAAAAATTCAAGCTCATTCATGGCACAATTGTCCAATAAAATATGGATGTTGGGAAATGAAAAGTCATATTTTGCACATGCTTTATTTAGGTCACGTTAATCAACACATATCCAAACTTTACCATCTTTTTGGGGATGGGAACAATACTTTCTAACCAAGTAGGATATTGGATGACTCAAAAGACTTTGCCTGAAGTTGCTTTGTGATTTCCTCTTTAATTTTTACACTCATGTTAGTTTTAAGCTTCAATAATTTTGTTGGACAATAAGGAATGTGGAATCATTTGGCAACTTATGAACCACCAAATCAGTGCTCAAACTAGGCATATCATCATACGACCATAAAAAGATATCCTTGAAATCAAGTAACGATTTAACTATATCTTATTTTTGTTGTGATCGATCATGTACACTTATCTTAGTTTCCCTAATATTTTACTGATCTCCTATATTGATAGCCTCCGTTGCATCCGTATTGGGGTTTGACGTATTCTCAAACTGTTTGAAATCCTTTCTTATTTC
>NC_061122.1:79876932-79943979 GCF_002878395.1 Capsicum annuum
ATTTCCTCAAATACTTTCTCTTCATCGTATTCAACTTCTTTATTCAATATTTCATTATAAAATTGAGTTTCAAGATCTAGCTAAAAATTTTGCATGTATGTCATATCACTAAAATTAGCATAGAAAGAATTGCTTAATAAGAAATAAATAGGTAAATATCAAACTAAAAACAAAACAAAGGAAAACTGCATTTCATTAAAAGAAAAGATAGGAGGGTTTCAACATAAAAAGAAACAAGTTAACGGTCTGAGTTACAACCCTAGAATAATTAAAATTATAGAAAGAAAAACAAAAAGGACTATCAAGACTCCTTCTTAATAAGGGGGAGAGGCCTCCTAATTGTTGATATGGACATCAAGGCCAATAAACTACAAATTCGTGTTACGGTACCTTTCCCAATTTCAACCATATCATCTTTAATAAACATACTTTGGGAAAGGCCGATCAATTTTGCATTATCATCAAACATTGGCTCTAAAAATGGTAATATGGAGGACCCAACAGCACTGATTCTGATGAAAGACTCATTCAGTGACGGTATTGTCTTGCTAAGTGATCATGAATCATTCTTCCATTTCTTATCCCTCTTTCCATCTTCAAAAGTAAGTTCATCTCCCAAATTAAAGGTATTGAGGCTCTTACGTGGGTATATTTGATTAGTATGGCCCTATAAAGATATTACCATACCTTTTCGTGGTTCAAAACCATATCTTAAAATTTCATTCACTATCATAACAGATGCAGAGGGAAATTATGGTCTTTGAATGAGATTTCCTTCGAGGATATATTCAATAACCACTGCCTTAAAAGTATGATAAATTGGTGCTCCATTTGTATTGACTACCACAAAAACAGAATATAAGAATCTTTGTAAATGGACAAGTCCCCTTTACCATGACTATTTCTTATTCGTCATGTTCAATCGTAACCATTTGGTAAAACATATATGGTACTTCCCCAACCCAAAGAACCCATAGCCTACCCAATAATATATTGTAGGAAGCTATAATGTTCAATACTTGGAAGTTTACAGTAAAATCAATAGGCATCATTATCACTACAAGCTCTACATCACTGATGGTATCTATTTTGCTCCATCAAAAGCTCCAACACGTATATTAATAGGCCAGATCCTTTTTGTCCATATTTAACTTTTGCAAAGTTGATAGAGGATAAATATTAGCACTAAATCCTCCATTAATCAATATTCAAGTGACATAAGGATGCTCACATTTTACAGTAATATAGAGGCCTCAATTATGTCCACTACCTTTCATGGGTAATTCTTCATCTGAGAAGGAGACTCTATTTACCTCAAAGATTCTTCAAAGAATTTTCTCCAATTGGTTCATCGTAATCTCAGTGGGCACATGATCTTCATTCAAAATTTTCATATAGCTCTATAATACTGATGTAAGTGTATTAGTGAAGACAACAAAGAGATTTGGGTTGACATTTTTGTCAATTGTTCCATAATAGAATATTCTAGAAACATCATCTTTTTTAAGAATTCTTCAGCCTCTTCCTTGGCAAATGGTTTCTTGACTGGCATTTATCAATCACTGCCTAGTTTATCTTTACTTAATTCTTTTAGAGCAAAAAATCTCCTAGAATGGGTTAATCCCCCTACTTCATCCACTTTTTCAATGACTTCATTCCCCTTGTATGTCAGTACCATGCAATTGTAGTTCCAAGGGACTATCTTTGTGTTGACCATAGGAAGTTGGGACACTTTTTAAGAATAATAAGTTTGATAAGACCTCTTTTTACAGTCAAGAGGGGCTTAGTAGGCACTCTTGGAATAATTAATTTTGATTTTATATCACTTTCCCCAACACTTCTTGAAGCTCCTTTCACAATTAGCATAAGAGTATTCGATGGCTTGGACTAGCATCTTATAGGAACTATTTTTATCAAATCTACAATATTTTTTCACTTTTCCACATCAGTTTTAAGTTTAATGATAGTTTTTTAGGAAACTATAGACTCTTCACTACCATGTACCAACTCAAGCATGTTTGTTTCAATATGAATTGGCAGTGCATTTTGATTAATGATCAAATCATCTAAGTTTTGAACTAAAATTTATTGTGTATAAATTAGACCTTGGAATGCTTTCTTCAAATCCTAACATTTCTCTATGTTATGCAGGGGCATCAGAATAGTATGTATATTTTTTAGAATAATCTAATTTTTTGGAGGAAGGTTCGATATCTTTCTCTCAATTAGGCTTAAAATATGTGAGGCCCTCAGCTTCTAAAATAAGCTAACATATACTTCTTTGATAGAAGTGAAATTATCTTTGGATACATCATCCCTATTTTACTCTTTTCTAAGTCAAAAATTAGATTTACGAAGGCCTCGATAAACTTATGGGGGCAGAGGATGATTTTGAGGGATGATGCATGCCATTATGGGTAAGAAAGAGGGTGGCCATATTGTTATGCATTATAAATGGGATACTGAGGGTATGAGATGGAATATGATGGGTTTTGGGAAGGAGCGTAGAGTTGTTGATGGTTATATGGATCTTGGATATAGATTTGTGGTTGTGACAACATATATGGATTATGAGGATCTACTGGATTTTTTCAAGTACCTAACACAACCATAGACATATCCTCCTTCCTTTTTTTCTCTCCAAGACCTCCTAAACCATTTTGAATTTCCTGTGTCGTAGCTTTTTAAGTATCTTGGCTTATGATCTTTTCAGACTTAATTCTACTCCCCACTATCTTGCCAACCTTAATAACCTTAGCAAATATTTGTCCAACTGTTGAAACCAAATAATGGAAGTAGCTACATTATTATATCTAGAGAAAAATATCAATCATCTCAGACTCTTTGATTGATGGCTTAACTCTTGCAATTTGTTCTCTCCATCTAATAACATATTCATAGAAACCTTCAGTGGTTTTTTCTTCATGTGTAAAAGTGTAGTGTGATCTAGCACTATGTTAATAACGTATTGAGATTGTTGAAAAAAGTCCTGAGTCATGTTATCCCAAACATTCCAGTGAGAGATATCTTAATTAATGAACCATTCTAAAGCGATCCCCGCTAATCTCTCTCCAAAGTAAGCCATAGGTAGCTCTTTCTTCCCCCTTCTACTCTTAGTTGATTACAACACCTTTTCCAAATAAGCTAAAATATCTTCATGGATTTCATATATGTCAAACTTTAGAATTTTGAATCATGAAGGCAAGTGGACATCAAGGATCATGCACAAATCCAGTAAGCAACACTCATGTTCCCTCCAAGTCCTAGTTTATTCTTCAATTTTTGCTCCAAACTTCCTATTTTTCTGACTATCTCCTCTTATTCTTTATTCTTAGTCATTTTTTATTATAATAGGAGAATTGTGCATATTTGTAGGATTGGGGAATTTTGGGACTTGAAAATTTACTCCAGGGGAATAAAATTAATCATGAGGTAGCTCACAGATGGACTTCCGTATTAGCTTTAGTTAAGGGTCTACCGTAGTTTGCACTATGGGAATGAAAAATTTGTTATTTGTGAGAGATGGATTTGGAGGGCGCATGTTAGAGTTCACAATCATGCTAGGCACGTTAGTATGTGGGTAAAATTCAGGTGGGTAAAGTGGATCATCAGTTTGGGCTCAAGTGGAAATTAGAACAATCCTGTTCAAAAGTACAGGGATTAAGGGGGTGGCATTTTCTATACGGTCCATTTTTACCTCTTCTCGAGTCTATGAAGTTTTTGCTTCATATTAAACTTTCTACTTGTCAAACCTTTTCTAACTCATGTTTTCCTCAAAACGGGCTTGTTTGACTCTGCCTTGAAACTCTGATTTCCTATCCCAATTTCTTTTCCTAAGAGCCTCGGCCCCTCTTTAGGTGTGGAATGATTACGAAACCATGAAAGGTATTGAAGAACAACTTTTACTTTATCATGGTCTTCTACCATTTCACCTGACTCTGATATTATTCTCCCTTACCAAACCTTTAGTATCTTGTCTCTATAAATGAGAAAATCTGGAGGAGATCATACATGATGCAATGACTTGATTCTGTGAACTTTCCCCTTGATGTATTTTTACCATTTTACCAATCCATGTGGTGTGTGTTTTTGAGGTGTGGAGATGTTTGGCACGGTTCCTAATACAATCTGGAATGGCTTATGCGAGATTATGGTTTCTAGGGGTTAAACGGGCTCATAGTTGACATCGGTCAACATTTATTATTTTATGCATTGGATGGAAAAAATAGACTATGCTAGTAGGTCCAAAACATTGATTTTGGATTGATAGAGTGGTTAGTCTGATTTTATGGCTTTTGGACCTCATTTTGACCCTTGATTTTGGAATTTATGAAATTGGCCCTGGGGATCAACTTTATGAAAACAATCACTATTTAAAAATTTGATATCTCTATTGAGTCTGTAATTTTGAATTTGATAAGGTAGCATATTTGTTTACATTTGTGGGATTTTGTATAAATCCCATGGGGTGGTGGAGACTTAAAAATTTTTCAAGTCCCAGCTGGTGCACAACACAGTAGGTGCAACAGCTAAGGTGACACTTGGGTCACTTTAGTGGAGGCCATTTAAGTGACCAGGCTCACCAACTAGGGCCACTAAAGTGGACCCTAGTCCGCTTAAGCGAAGGTTGCAAACCTTGTGGTGAAGTTCATGCTTCGTATAGTATAAAAACTCCATTTCTTTGTTTTTCTCCCATTTTTGAGATTATAAGCTTTTGTTTAATAGGTTTTTGGATGAATTCTTCCATTTTCTAGCATAGTTAAGCTCCAAATTGCTATTTCAAGTATTTTACCTCGATTATCTAAAACATATTAAATTGTGATTTCAAAAGTGAAATTTGGGAATTTTGGCTAGAAGGCCTAAAATGGGTTTTTCTTTGATTTAAAATCCATTTTAACCCGTTTTGACTAGGGTTTTCTCCTATGGATTCCTTTAATCATGGGCAAAGTTTTTAAAAACAAAAATTTTTGTTTTATTGTTCTTTTTCAAAAAGCCATTTTGAGGTTCCATTTTGACCCCGACTTGAAAATAGGCAATATAGGTATCATTAGCCTTTTTTAATGCATAGATTCTATATTTGTGTGTTTTAGTTGGTTTCGAGAGAGAGAAGAATACTCCTCTTAAAGAGTTTTAGGCTTGGATTTCATCGTCACAAGGTAGGCTACAGCATAACATTCTTCAGACTGGGTTGGATAGTTAATAGTTATACAAAAGCATGCTATGGGAATGGGCATAATTATGGGAATAATTGATACAAAACAATCTACAAAACACACAAAAATGGCACAAAATATTCCACTCAACAAGGCAAAAACTGAGGACCAAATGAGAGCTTGTCTCGGCCAACAAAACTACACAAGAATGACGAGTTAACAAGGTGTTTTAACACCACAAAAGACACAATACATGATGAACAAGATAAAAAAGAGTTGCAACAACACAAGAACCAGCGGTTTTCACTAAACAAGACAAACTAGTACATGAAATGTAAAGAGAGGTAGTGTGACATAGATTATTACAACGACTAAGAACTAAGGTGTGTGTCAAACACCAAAACCCTTAATGAATGTAATAACAACACCTTCACTTTTACGGAAACCTCAAGGGAACTGAAATTCCCAAGCAACCTCCGTTTCTAAGATAGTTACCAATACAAGTGATGTCCACACTTGTCAAAAGTAAAATCCACACTTGCAAGACTCTCTCAAAAGGACTCAAAATATTCATCAAAAGTTATGAGAAATAACCTAAAAGGTTCTATTTATTGTCTTGACTACTTATTTCACAAAATGACCAAAAGGCCCTTAATGAAAGCCACAAGAAGAGGGCTTTGGAATGTAGACTTGGGAAACCTTGAAGTGTTTCGATGGCCTTCTTGACACTTCAAGTCTTGTTCTCTTGATTGGGAAGCCCCCAAGATCGGGTCTCAACATATTCGTCTCCATTCATGTCCTCAAAAGTTAAGAGGCCTCTTTGACCCTATCATCCTCCACTTCTTTAAAAGGATTCGACCTCGAATCTGAACCTTTCAAAACAATAGGGGACAAAATAAAACACACTTTCCTTATGGCATTGGGGTTAATGTTAGTAAAATCAACTATAGCATCAAACCAAGGTTGCATACACATCACATGCCGAGGGGTCTTAGAGAGTAGGATACCCTTCCAATCACAAAAACCCAAACACAAAGTTTGAGAAACAATTTGTCTATCCACAAAAGTCAAACAAGAAACAAAAGAGTGTAGGAACATACCTTTGGAGCGAGGACTTGGGATTATTCTTGGCTTGGAACTTGGCACTATGCTAGTGCCGAATGTGCTGAATAAGAAGTGCTTAGTTTTGACACCAAGTTCTTCCTCTTAAACTTGAGGTGCCTCACCTTCACCATTTGGGTACCTCCGCATCATAAGGTTAAAGTTTAAGACCTCTCCTTCTCTGTGCCAAACATCTTCATAAGGATCTTTCATCATAACCCGCAAGGCACACTAATATCCCTTCTTCTACCTCTAATTCGGTTTCACCATCATGGTAATAATCCTCTTGAGGGATTTCCTCACTACCATTATTTAGGGTTACTTTACACCTAACAAAGTAAGGATCATCCTTTACCAATACAATGTTCCTTCGATTGGGGTATTCACTAGCCTTGTGACCCAAATATTGATATTTAAAACAAATAATACCCTTAGGATTAGGAGTAGAAGATGTATTACCTTCAAGCCATGGTGAATACCTTTGGATGGCCCTATCAGCAGGTTTTTTGTCAAAGGGTTTGGAGGCATCCTTGTTATTGTTCCATCTGAAGGTCTTCTAAGCATTATTGTTACTTTCAACCTCAATGGACACTTCAACAAGATCCTTAATTCGGTCAAACTTATGGAAAACTAGTTGAGAAATAATCTCATAGCACAAGCCACCTTTGAACCAATCTATGCAATGATTTGGAGGTTCAACAATATCAAGATTAAGAATCAAGTTGGGAATTTCCTCATGATACTCTTCACACTTCTATCACTTTGCCGTAAGTTGTAGAGCCTTGTTAATTGCTCTTGCTTGAACCTTTTTATGACATATCTATCTATCTCTCTCATAAGTGTTTTCAATTCATTCCAATCTAGAAGGTCAAGATTGTCATTTCTTGCTTTTTACAACCGTTTGGTCTCCCACCAAGTAGACGCATACCTTTAAGTTGATCAATGGCATGGGCGACCATCTTTTGAGGAGTTAACTCATTGAGTTGAAAGATCCAATTGCATTGTAATTCCTAATCAAGATAGATAGACAAATCACTAGTTCCTTTGAAGGTAGGAAGAGTGATCTTAATTGAGTTAAGACCAGTGTCTCTACCCACATTTCCTCCTTGGTCCCTTAAACCTTCTTGAACATAAGAATGGTGTCCCAAATTACCTCTACCATGAGGAGCCAATCTAAACCTTCCCCCACGACCCCTATGCCCTCCGCCAGGAGATCCTCTTCTATTTCTCACTAACTCTGAAAAAAAACCACTTCATCTAAATCCTCACCTCCATAAGGACCCTCACCTTTCACATTATCAATTTAGATTGGCTGGTTTTGGTTTAGTGGTGCTCTCGTTATTTCAAGGGGGTCACGATTTTGGGGAGCTTCTTTGTTGGACTTGGTTTTGGTTATTTGGAAAAATAGGGACTTGGTTGATGGGTTCATGGACTTGTCTAGGTGGATTAAACATTTGGTAAAGTGTATCCAGAGTTATAGTAGGGGAGGAATTGGTAGCATGTCCACTAGATGAGGCACGGTAGTGTTTAGGACTTGAATGTTTAGAATCTAAAAGAACTTCCAAGGTGCCCATTCTCTTTGAAAAAGAACCTTCTCTTCCATCCTTGACATTGCACTTTCATGAGATTCAAATCGGCTATCTATGGCATCAAACCTTGCCACGATTGCTTTAACCCAACTAGGCATTTCACCTTCATCGGCCATTGTAACTATGAAGAACCACTAAACAAAAAAACACAAAACAGAAAACACGTTAAAGGTTAGTAAAAAAATCCTCACAAACTCTCAAGATCACACCTTTCAAGTATCACTCAATTAGACTCACAAGTGTTGGTAACCCACTTATACTCCAATGAGGTTACTTGGTTCCAATTGTAGCTCGAGGTTGGAATAGATTCTCTTTTGAAATGACTGAAACAAAATATGTACGAACTTGAGTCAAGAAACTACGACGAGTTACAAAAATAATAAAAGAACATAATGAAGAACTAAACACGAATGAACGAACACAAAAACTAACTTACAATCTAATAGATGTGTACTAGTTTGCCAATTAGTATTAGAATCACCAAAATTGAAACTAATTGAATAGAGGAAAAGAAACTAGGAATTCCAAAATTCTTGAGCCTATGATGATGTGGCAGTCAACTATTGGTCGTTGAAATATCGTTGAAGTTGAAAAAAAATGATTACAACCTTGAGTGTTCTATCTTTAAATGATGAAGAGGAATTTTTGGCCAAGGTAACTAGATAAACAAGACTATTGGCTTCATTTTCAAGATTCAAAAGTCATGACCTACTTTCACTCTTTTGTTAAGACAACCTTTTTGGAAGTCTTGTCTCCTTCTCTTTTTAGTCAATCTTGAAAAGTGGCCTTACTCCTTTTTGGTACCTAGACTTTATGAAAGCCTTTGTTCTTTTACTACTTTGGTGTTGTCTTGAAAATATTTTCAAGACAAACAAGAAGCCATACTCTCCTTTTCTTGACTTAAAATCAAACAACCACTTTCAAAGTTTCTTCTTCAACACAACACAAGAATATCAAGAACAACAACAACAATAGCCGTCCATAAGGTTCAACAACAACTTGAAAATTTAGCTCAAGAACTTGGATCTAGAATCAACAAGTGCTAGTGAAAAAAAATCTAACACAAGAAACTACCAAAACACATAAAGGACAGCTAGATCTAGACTCAAACTTTTGACCAAGATAACAACAACAAGAACACACTTCTTGAAAAAAAAAACACGAACACGTAGAATACCCTTTTTTTAATTTTTGACTAACCAAGCCCAAGATTGATCTTGTGGAAAAAATCAGCCTTAGATTTTATACCAAATGATACAAAATGATCTATGAAACACACAAAAAGGGCACAAAACAATCCACTCAACAAGGCACAAACCGAGGACCAAATAAGAGCTTGTTCTAGACAACAATAACTACACAAGAATGACGAGTTAAAAAGGTGTTTCAACACCACAACATCCATAATACATGATGAACAATATGAACAAGAGTTACAACAACACAAGAACCAATGGTTTTCACTAAACAAGACAAACTAGTACATGAAATGTAAAGATAGATAGTGTGACATAGATTATTATGATGACTAAGAACTAAGGTGTGTATCAAACACCAAAACCCTTAATGAATGTAATAACAACACCTACACTTTTACAAAGACCTCAAGGGAATCGGAATTCCCAAGCAACCACCATTTCTAAGCTAGTTTCCAATACAAGTGACATCTACACTTGTCACAAGTGAAATACACACTTGCAAGACTCTTTCAAGAGCACTCAAAATATTCATCAAAAGTTATGATAAATGACCAAAAAGTTTCTATTTATAGTCTTGACTACTTATTATACAAAATGACCAAAATTCCCTTAATAAAAGCCACAAGAGGGGCAACTTTGGAATGTCGACTTGGGCAGCCTCAGAATATTTTGAAGGCCTTCTTGACAATTAAAGGCTTGTTGTCTTGGTTGGGCAGGCCCCAAAATCGGATCTCAACATATTAGTCTCTAATCATGTCCTCAAAAGTTAAGAGGTTTCTTTGACCCCTATCAATATTATTATAACTATTGTGTGCCTGTGTGTGGGTTTATATTTTTATTATTATTGTTTGAGATTGTACCTATTGTTTGTGGCCCGTCTGGGGGCCTGATATGATATTATTGTCCTTGTGTATGTATTTGGTTGCCCTCTTTATGACAGAAATACCTAAATAGAGTTAATGTAATATTATTGATGTCTTGCTTGAATTTTTCACTCTAATGGTACCTTGATTATGCATAATCATGGTTGGTTGATATATATATTAAGTGGATTTTGAGCTCACACATACTTTTATTTTGTAGATTTTGAGATCTTTATACTGGTTTGGTTGTGAGCATTATATCCTTATATCATATAAACATTCATGAGATATTGGTATCATTATGGAAATATTGATTTTTTGAAAAAATGAGATATTTTTTACAAAACTCTCTATTGTTGTCCATCAGTCATAGAGGAGATACTACAACATTTTTTTCCCTACTGTCACCATTGTAAGTGTGGCCTAAATTAGCAGAAAGTGTAGCCTAAAAAGGTGTAACCTTTGACTTTGGCCACACTTTTCAAGTGTTTCCATATCAGCTACATTTAAAAAGCATGGGCATTAAGGTATAGAGGCCACTCTTTGCAGCTTCTCATTGGCAATACTTTTATCTAATGAAGCTACACTTTTAAGTGTGGCCTTTTCTTTGTTATTGGGCACACTTCACAAGCATATCTTTGTATAACACTTCTATAACAACACTTAAAAAATGTAGCTTTTTCTTTATTACTTGCCACATTTCAAAATCGTATCTTCTTATACTTCCTCTATGGCAACACATATAAAGTGTAATCATGTTGTAGGTACATGCCACAATTTAATTAATAAGCCACACTTTTAAAGTGTGGCAATTCATCATTTATAACATTACATATACATACATTTATATAATCTCACATACCAATTAGCTAACAAATAATTCAAATGCATAGATTTGTAATGAACTTTAAAAAAATGTCTTCTACTACACATACTAATTAGAAACAACATTTTAAAGATCTGTACTAAGTTCCACACAAAACCAAATGTATTTAAATATATATTAGAATAGTTCAAAAATTCTTTATCATTGACTTCAATCTAGATCGAGTTGACTTGGGAAACCACCATTCAAATTTGATCACTCGCATTTTTCCTACACATTCAAAATGAACAAATAATTAGAATAAACTACAACAAAAATAGACTCAACACTGATAAGCAGAGAGCAACTATGCAGATTAGATATTACAATAGTACCCCTTACCAACTTTTGTACTTCTAGAGCAGGGTCATTGGTAAAAAGAAACAAACCTTGAAGGTATTTCACTATGGAGAGATGTAAAACCTAAAACAAGAATAGTAATCAAATAAGAAAAGAAGTGAAAATAGTCCATAGCAAGAGAACTTGATAAGTCAACAGAAAGGGTACTCACTTTAGGCATCAGAAATATAGATTAATTCACAAAATTTATACTAGATTTATGATAGAAGCATGAGATTACTGGAAAATCTTTCCTTAGAAGATTGAGTCATAATGACACTATAAAGCTAGAATTGATTAGCAGCAAACTATATGACAAAATACGCAACCCAATTAAAAATTAAGCCAATAAATGGACCACAATAACAAAAGAATTAGCTAACTTGGAGATTTTGCACCACACAGCAGCTAAGTTCTTGCATTGATTTTGCCTCTTTGAGGTACTGGCCACTTTATGCTATCAAAGTCGACCTTAAACCTCCTCCTATCCAACTTATGTCTTACCTTTATTCAGAGGTAGATTTGTAGTTTCTTTTGGATTCTTAGTTGTATTATTTAGATTTTTAAGTTGTATTAGTTTGTTCTTACACTGTGATATCGAGTTTTGGGATGGGTTATGCTATTATTGTTATTCAGTCTTTCAATATCATTGTACATGTTGGTTCAACTTTTCTCTAAAAGTCTCACCTTGGAATTTATGTTATGTTTTTCTATTACATATTATTTAGGTGATTGTTTTACTTGTCAAGTCTTAGCCACGATAAGTGACATCATGACCTGAGTTTTTATGTTGCGATTGATTGATATCAGAGCATCTAGGTTCATCGATCTCATTAGTGTAATAACAAAGTGTCTAGTAGAGTCTCGTAGATGGATATGTAAATGTTTATATCAATGTTTTAGAGGCTATAAGATATCCTTAGGAAACTTTCGTGAGTTATTCCTTATCATGCAGATCTTCTTACTTTGTTTTCCAAACTGTGTTTCACTTTTTTTTGCAAAAATAATGAGAAATAGATCTCGTAAGGCTTAGGATATTGAGCTATCATCTAATGAGAAATCCCAGTCTAAGAGAGGAGTTGTGAGTCATGGATAGACCCTGTATAGTAGACGTTCATAAGGATCTTCCTCTTCTACAAGTAGTACTAGAGGGATTTCCCTAAGCCCAAGGTTGAGCATGGTAGAGGTAAAGGACTTACTCAGGTTCCACAGAGTTTTACAAACCAGTCTTGGAGGGGTTATTAATTCATTTTTTGACTCATTTGGAGGGTGTCCCTTTGAGTATACCTGGTGTTTCTCCATCTCTGAGAATTTTACCTCATTAGAGCCAAATCCTATTTTTGATGTTCCTTCATCATTGAGTGTCGTATCTTGATTTGTTATAGAGTTTGCTTATGGTGTTCCTCCAACTTTGAGTGTGGATCCTCTAGTGGTACCAATACCTACTTGATGTGCTATAAAAATATAGCACTTTCAACACTTAAAAAGAGGAAAATATACAAGTTTTTGAGGTTATTTTGTTAGATATGATGCACTCTAGGTATGTTTTGCAGGAAATCATATGTTGGATGATAAGTTTGGGAAAAAGATGAAAAGAGGTGTTTTTGGCTACTTATCGGACAAATTATGAATGTTCAAGACACTTTCTGGATTATTTGTGACCAAAACATGTGCGGGAATTGAAGGAGAGCTAGAAAATAACATTCGGCACATGCTAAGCCAACATGTGGACCGTCTGTGCGAAAATCATGTATCAAAAGTTCGAAATCCCAAAATCCAACCTGCAATAAATTTTGGTCCAGGCACATGCGATCGCTACATGCACCCATCTTGCAGGCCATATGTGCCACATGCGCCCGAGGCAAGGGCGCATGTAGAGACCATATGTAGCCACTGACACTTTTTCTCTTATTTCATTCGGGCTTTGGTTTTAAGGTTTCCTCATGTATTATAAATACCCTTTATGTGAGTTTTAGTATAAGTTAAGCATTCTTGATGCTCACAAACATATTTTGACTTTGATATTTGATTTTAGCCTTGGAATTCCTTGTATTGATTACAGTTGATTTATTCAGTTATGGTTTTTGGTTTTCACTTCTTAGTATTTTGATTTTATCTTATGCATTCAATCATGAACTTTGTTGATTTCTCTTCAAGCTTGATTGACTAAAATCTCTTAGCTAGGGTTGTCGAAACCCTGGCAAATTAATGAAGAATAGGAAGTGTTATTGTTGTTCTAACTTGATACCTATACATGCATTGTATTATATTCACTTAAACAGATATATTAGTGGTTACAAATGTTAGGATCCCGACTAGATTTACTTACTCCAAAAGAGGAATAGTGACTAGGAAAAGATAATGACAATAGTAATTGGAGTTTAACTATCGATCCATACTACTAGGTTTTATCTAAGTAAAATGGTTAGTTTTCATCTAATAACTATAGACTCAAAATGTAATAGTTAACTAGGATCAACATAAGGTTTAGTAAGGCGACATCCTGAGCTCAAAAAGTAAAGGGTGAAATCCTTTATCTCATCCAAAAGACTATAGAAGGTACATAGCTAAAACATCCTTGGTTTTGACACTTAGAAAAATTCCTGGAAATCCCTTTTTTGAACCCAATACTACTAATGGGTATGAGTCATATGCTAGGGTACGAGTGGTATGGTCCTACCGTATGCTGACTAGTGTTAGTTGGAGGGATGGTTTTGGTCACTGGAATAGGTACGACTTAGAGGTGTGAGTCATAAGGATTGGTATAAGTCATATCAAGGACTTGTATGGTGTGAAGTCTTTGATCTTCTGGTATTTTATTTTTGCTAGGGATACGAGTTATGGGTACGGACCCTATGCTCTAGTTATAACTTGGTTGGATGAGTCGTATACTGGACAGTGTTTGATCCAAGGGTTGAGGCTTCGATACGAATGGTGGATACTAATCGTATAGGAGGGTATGACTCGTATGGGTCAGTCGTATCCCTGTAATGGGTTTTTAAGGGATTTAAGTGGGAGTATTCTAGATATTTCCCTACTTACCCTAATTAGGACCAACGACTTCAAATACACTTTGGAGGTTATTTACCTTTTTATTCAATTCATTAATACATAGAAACTATTCCAAAACATTTCATTATTCTCTCAAGAGATTTTATGGAAGAAAGCTAGGGTTTCATCTTATGGATTGCTTTGGGGCTTGTCTTGGTGATTTTTTTCCATTAATTATTTGGAATAAAGAATTATTCTCTTCCATCGTTGTAATTTCAACCAAAGGCATGGTTTATATAATTGATTTCAGGGTTTTACTAATTCATGATTATGGTTTTCAACTATTATTTGGGATTTTTTGATATTGAACGCTTGGTTATGGTTTCCTATGGTTTTAATTATGCTTTTATATGTATTTAATAGTGGTTTTGAACAATTGGATTGCATGTTAACGGTTTAAGGGACTTTGGAATTTGTTTTAGTTATATTATTCCCCCAAGCTGTTTAATAAAATACTTATAAAGATATGTCCATTGCATTGACTTCTTTTAATAAAACTCCTGCATATTTTAAACTGGAGAAAGGATTTATACATGTCTTAAATGGTTTGAAAAGGCTAAAGGTTAAAGGGTTATTTTTATAGAGAACATGGAAGTCTCCCAAGTGGATTTAATATGTGATAACGCTCAACTCACTCCCATATTTGAGGGGTGAGGCGGTCGTTGTCAATAACCCAACTCAAGTGTGACCACAAAGAGCAAATTATAAATTTCAAGTCTTATGGATGCTCTAATTACTAAAAGGTTACCCAAAATTCTAACAAACACTATATGTAAAATAAAATGGGGGAATTGATTTGGGATTTGTTTGCAATGATTTTTGGTTAACAACGCCCGACTATGACACTTTTGACTTAAAATCAAGATTTGTGGAGATCTTGGGATTATGTCTACCTAAAAGTAAAAGCATGTGGATTGATGATCGTATAATATGAAACATAGTTGTTAACTAAAGGATAGGCTAGGTCGAAGATCATTGTGGTTAATCTTACAATAAAATCTCAACGAGTTCACTCATTTGCTCTTTCCAGCACCTAACAAGTATGCAATTCGTAATCACCCAAAACCTTAATCAAGCATCCCTATTTCTAGGATGATTCTCTTGACATGATTTACACTATTAAGGACTAATATTGGTAATTTGGCCAAACAATTTACAATAATAAATTCTGCAAAGGTTGATGCAGTAAGGGCACAGGGTGCAGCCTCTAGGGTACATGAGTCTGAGTTAGAAGAGAAGGCAAAGTATGTAGATCATCAATTGGTGGGTTTTTGAGACTAAGGGTTGGGGAATCAAAGTTGGAACTATTTTGATGATAGATAAAAATACATTCCACCTGGCAGAAACTTGCCTTAAAGAACTTAAGGACAATAGTTAAAGATTGCCCCAAAAGGATAAGTCACATGCAACTACTATTAAGTAGTTGGAGCAGTAGTATGGAAAAATCTCTACCACTTTGGCCCAAAGATAGTAGGTACCCTTACTAGTGGCACTGTGGAGAATCCTCCGACACTTGCTTATTGTTTGGATAAATACTAGGAGTAGGTTCCCCACCTGATGAGCACTTTTTCCCAGCTACTAATGAGCTAACTCGAAGCTGAGTTTGAGAAGCTGATTTGTAGTGATGTTGATTTTGAGAGTGATTATGGTGACAACTGGGTTACAAAGATCTCCAAGATATAGTGTAGCAGTTTAGCATGAATTGTCATGCACCATCAGTAAAAAAAAAGGGGAAACTTGGAGCAGTCACCATTCCATGTTCTATTAGTCCTTTTAATATTAACCATGCTCTATGTGATTTAGGAAGAGAAATAAATGTAATGTCATTAGTGATATACAAGGTGTTAGGGTTAAGAGAACTCAAGAATATATCTTCAAGGCTATTGATGGTTGATTCATCTATATAGGAGCTAGTGGGCATTGTGCGCAACGTAGATTATTCACATATCGGGCAAATTTCATAATTTGGACTAGGAAGTGGATGCCCAATCTCTGATTATCTTGGGTAAACCCTTCTTGTCCACAGGTCAGGTGTTGATTGATATGTAACTAGAGTATATCACCATTAAATGGAATAATGAAAAAAGAGTGTTAAATATATACATAATAGTACAACAGCCTAATGATATATGAGTGGTTGCAGTGATAGTTGTTGTGGATGATCACGTGGTTGCAGTGGCTGTGACTATTGAGGAAACATTAGGGGTATAAGCATTAGCAGTAGTGATTATAAAATTTGAGACTGATAGGATAGATGAATATGATGAGTTGGTTAATGCACTACATGGCATAGGTTCTTACAAATATGCCCCTAAGAAGCTGGATCTTGACTTAAAGAATAGAACCACATCTCCTGTAAAACCATCTATTGAGGAATGATTGGTATTGGAATTGAAGGCCCTCCTATTTTATTGGTAGTATGCATTCTCAGAGGCTAACAATACCTTATTGGTAATTATTACGGCAGATCTGGAAGCAGCACAGTTAAAAGCTTTGACATTAGTATTGCAAAAATTCAAGAGAGATATTGGGTGGATTATTGTAGACATTATGGGAATTCCACCAGGTTTATGCATACATAAAATACAGCTTGAGCCAAACAACATTCTCAGTATTGAGCACTAGAGGCGACTGAATCCTCCTATGCAAGAGGTGGTAAAAAAGGAGATAATTAAGTGGTTAGATGGTAGGGTAGTTTTTCCCATTATAGATAGCAAATGGATAAGCCTGGGTTAATGTATGCCAAAGAAAGGGGGAATCCCAGTGGTTCCAAATAAAAAGAATAAATTTGTACCTATGAGGCTAGTGACCGATTGGAGAGTATACATGGACTACATAAAGCTAAACAAATAAACACAAATGACCATTTCCTTATGTCATTCATAAATCAGATGTCGGACAGTTTAGCAGGTAGGGGTTGGTATTATTTTCTTGATAAGTATTTAGATTACAATCAAACCATGATTGCTCCCAAAGACCACGAATATACTACTTTTACTTGCTCCTATGGTACTTTTACATTCAATAAGATGTCGTTTGGACTATGAAATGGGCCTACCACTGTTTATAGATGTATGATGTCCTTATTCTCTAATATGATGGAAGACACTATGAAAGTATTCATGGCTAACTTTTTAGTGGTTGAGGACTTATTCACTGACTATTTGTCCCATTTACTAGTGTGCAGAGATGTGAAAAGCGTAATTTGGTTCTAAACTAGGAAAATGCAACTTTATGGTGAAAAAAGGTATCGTGTTAAGGCATAAGATCTCCAAACATGGTATTGAATTGGACAAATCAAAGATTGAGGTGTTTAAGAAATTGCCACCACCAGGGTTAGGCATACAAACTTTCTGAGTCATGTAGGTTTTTATAAAAGGTTCATTAAGGACTTTTCTAAGATTAAAAATCTTCTATGTAAGTTTTTAGAAAAAGAGGTTAAATTTATGTTTGATGATGCTTCCTCAAGGCTTTCAAATGTCTGAGAGAGTGGTTGATTTCGGCGCTCATCATTTTGTCTCCTGACTAGCTTACATAATTTAAGGTAATGTATGATGCAAGCGGAGTGGCCTTCGCTGATTTCCTAGGCCAGTGGAGTAAAAAGATCTTGTATCCCATCTACTATGCCAACAATGCTTTAAACCCCACACAAAAAAATTATACAATTACAGAGCAAGAGTTACTCACGGTGGTTTTTGCTTTCACAAAATTTTAGTCTTATTTGACTGGGACTAATTTATAGTGCACACTGATCATGCAGCCTTGAGATACTTGATATCAAAGAAAGATACTAAACCAAGATTTATTCACTGGATTCTCTTGCTGTAAGAGTTTGATTTTGAAGTAAAGGACCGAAAAGGGAAAGAAATCTAGGTTCCAAATCAGTTGTTCAGACTTGAGGATAAGACCATACAAAAATTAGGGGACGATATTGAGATAGATGATTTTTTTCCTGATAAACGAGTGTTTGTCGAATCTTAATATTTGACTCCCTGGTTTGCTGATTTTGCCAACTATTTGGCAAGCAATCTTATCCCAGAAGACCTATTCTTCCAGTAGTAAAGAAGATTTATGCATAAGGTGAGGAAGTTTTTTTGCGATGAGTTATATCTGTTTAGGATTTGTGCAGATGGTATGATTTAGAGATGCATTCCATAGGTGGAGGTGATGTACATTCTATATGTTTGTCATTCATAGCCAGTAAGGGGTCACCATAGGTACACATACATAACTCACAAAATTCTATAGCGTGAGTTTTACTGGCCCATAAATTACAAGGATGCTTGTGATTTTGCACAAAACTGTGACCACTGTCAGTATTAAGGCAACATTTCACGGTGCCATAAACTCTCTATGACACCTATTATTGAGTTAGAGTTGTTTATGTATGGAGGATTAATTTTATGAGCCCACTTGTGAGCTCCTATGGCATAAGATATATTCTGGTAGTGGTTTACTATGAGTCAAAATGGGTGGAGGCAGTTGCGCTTCCATATAATGAAGCTAGAAGGGTCACCATTATTTTGAAGAAAATATCTTTCCTTGATTTGGCACTCCACATACAATTATCAGCAATGGCGGGTCTTACTTCATCAACCTCTTGTTCAAAGATCTTCTTGATAGATATTGTGTAAGTAATAAGGTAGCGACACCTTACCATCCTAAGACTAGTGGGCAAGTAGAATTCTCCAATAGAGAGATAAAGTCCATATTGGCAAGGACTATAAATGGCAACAGGACTGACTGGTCTAGAAAGTTTGACGATGCATTATTGGCCTACCAAACAGCCTATATATGGTAAAGCATGCCATTTATCGGTTGAGTTTGAGCATAAGGTACTATGGGCATTGAAAAGCCTAAATTTTAAGTGGCGTGATACAGAAAACTTGAGGTTGAGCAAACTGAATAAATTGGATGAACTTGGAATCCGTGCTTATGAGAGATCACCTATATACAAAGAAAGAAAGAAGTTGTATCATGACAGGAAAATTAAGAAGAGAATATCGCCTATGTACAAAAAAAGAAAGAAGTTGTATCATGACAGGAAAATTAAGAAAAGAATATTTTAACTTGGTGAGTTGGTCTTGTTGTATAATTCAATACTAAGTTTATTTCCTAGCAAACTAAATCTAGGTGGACTGGACCATTCATTGTGGTTAAGGTATTCACACATGTTATAATAGAAATAAAGTGTAGTGATATCTCATTCAAGGTAAATGGTCAGCTAGTGAAGAATTACATAGAAAGTCTGGCACAAGTTAAAATTTGTGTTGACATGAACCTTAGCAAAGTTTGAGTAGTCAAGGGAGTTAAGTCATTCCACAATGGTAAATCAGGCGCTGCTTGGGAGGCAACCCAAGGTACACGGATGTTAAATGTATCCCAGGTATGTTCTCACTTCCATTTGTTTAGTATTTTTTTGCGTATTGAGGACAGTACATAGTTTTATATTGGGGTAGGGGTATACCATAGCCACTGTGGGTTTTTTTATCGTGCTTCTTTTTTGTCAGTAGCGGTATAGTTGTAGAACCAGCATGTCTAGGTTAATTTATGTCGTATTGTGTTTTATTTCATATTATGTTATGTTTTAGTGTAATTAGGGGGCTTTTTAAATATTTAGTGTAGTTTACATATTTTTATTAATATTTAAGAAAAATGATACCCTTCTAAAATTTGTGTTTTAGAATTGTGTGAATGTATATATGTGTGAACATTATGGATCTTGTTATGGCATTAGGATTAGGGATATCATAATCACTTTCTAACAATTGTATGAACTAGTTAGGTAGTAGCTTGTGATATTGACTCTGTCCTTTGTGTGTGTAAGATGCTACTTAGTTCCCTTTGTGTGTTGAACTCAGAACTTGCCTTGTTAGTCTTGTCTAGGTTGAGCCTATTTCTTTGTTTTCATCCTTCACCTTCCCATTTGTGCTAAATGAACCTATTTAGTCCTTAGTCCTCTTTGGATATTATGTACCTCAACTCAGGCAAATTGACTAAGTTGAGGGTGGTTGTTATAGGGGTGTGTGATGTAAAGTTGGTATGATGAAGGGAAAAATAAAAGAAAAAAAGTAAGGCTAGGTGTGGTAGAAAAAGAAAAGAAAAACAAAAAAAGAGAAATTTTGAAATAGTGAAAAAGAAAGAATAAAATACCACACCCAACCTGAATGTACAATAGAGAATAAAAGGGGACAAATGAGGGTGGAATAAAGAGAAAATTGGCTAGTAAGTGATACCCCAAGGTTAGTGTAGTGCCAAGGAGGATTTGTCACTTGATATGTCCATATGTAGCATACCATCCCCCAAACCTACATTACAAGCTAAGAAAATTCCCATAGTGATCCTAACTTGTCTATCTGAATGCTAAGGTAAAGAAAATAAAGGCAAGGATACGCATTGATTGGAACTTCTTTTCTAAGTGTGAGTGTCTCTTGACTATCCCTGTATTGACATGAATTATTTTATATAAGTTATTGGGACTTCTTTGTTGTGAGATTACTTGAGTTTTATTACTAGCGATTTGCGTATTTCAGGTAGTGTAACTTATACATATGCATGGTTGTCGATTACTAATGTAATGTCATACCTTCATCCCATTGTATCACATTGTTGTGCGTCATGTTTATACACAGTTGGTTTTGAAAAATAAAATAGGAGGGAGTGTTGTATTTTAAGCTTAAACTATTTACAGCTGCCTTAGATGGCTTAGATTCTCCTAATTAAGTGTTGTGTTTTGTTCTTTTGTTGTGTTTTATTTCCTAAGGACATGCAAATATTCTAATTCGGGGATGTTGATGTGCTTTAGAAATATAATACTTTTGAAGCTTAAAACGAGAAAAATATGCAAGTTTCTAAGGTTGTTTTGTTAGATATGATGCGCTCTGGGTATGTTTTACAGGAAATCATGTTTTTGGATGCTAAGTTCATGAAAAAGATGAAAATTGTGTTTTTGGCTACTTATGGGAGAAATTATAGATGTTTAGAAAACTTTCCAGATTGATCGTGACAAAAACATGTGCAAGAATTGAAGAAGAACTAAAAAAATAACTTCCAGCACGTGCTAAGTCAACATGCAGATCACATGTAGAACATGTGGACCGCTTGTGGGCAAAGCATGTGTCAGAAGTCCATAATCCCGAGAGCTAACTTATAGGAAATTTTGATTCGGGCATATGCAGTCACTACATGCGCCCAGCCTGAAGGCTACATATACCACCTGCGCCTGAGGCCCTGGGCGCATGTAGAGACCACAGTAGCCACCAACCTATTTTTCTCTTATATCTCTTGGGCCAAAGTTTTCAGGTTTCCTCATGTACTATAATACCCATTATGTGTTTCTAGTAGAAGTTATGCACTCTTGAGTGTTGGACGTCACCACTACTTATGGTACTCCACAAACTCTGAGTGTTGTTCCTCCTACCATGCCAGTATCCGTGTATGGTATTCTAAGATCAAGAGTTTATTCTTCATCTATGTTACCCCCTCAGGTAGGGTCATAGCCGGCCAGATTCACTATGACTTGTATTGCTACTAGTATAGTTATGTGTTCTGAGGATCAAAAATGGTTTGAGATATTTACTCACTTAGGTCCACCCAAGTGTAGTGGTGATGTAGCTGAGGATGCCCATGAGTTTTGATTGATTGTTGGAGTATTTGAATATTTTTTGATCACTTGAGTCATACAAGGTTGCTTACTTTACCTACCAGCTAATAGATAAAGCTAAAGATTGGTAGAGGTTAATTGTTAGTTGCATACATATTGGTACACCAAAGATGACTTGAGATTAGTTTGTTGAGGCCTTGTTGGATAGTTTTATGCCCTACAGTTTGAGGGATCAAATGATAGATGAGTTTGATCACTTAGAGTAGGGATCCATAACTATCGTCAAGTATGAAGCATATTTCCATGCCTTATCCAGATATTCTTTTACAGTTTTGCCATCGAGACTAAGAAGATTAGAAGTTCATGAAGGGATTAGATGTTTCTTTTTAGTTGGCTACTTCCTAGATGATAGTGCCAAGCATTTCATTTTATATTATATAGGATCATGAAAAGATGATTGAGTTTATCATTCAAGCTTCTCAAGGAGGTGCCAAGAGGGATGCCATCAGGGCAATTTTAGTGGTCACATCCCTTGAGGTAGAGATTCTAGAGGTTTTAGTGGGTACTATAGTAGACTAATACAAGCAGTTTGCAGGGTTCTGTAGTCGGTCTTCTATTTCGATGGCTTTGGGTAATCAAATATCATTCTAGAATAATCATTCTAGATCAGTTGTACCTCTTTCGCTTGAGCCGAGATATAGAGATTTCTATATGTATGATAATTTTGGCCATATGGCCAAGGATTATTCCTGCTTGTTTTTAGAACTACCACAATATTAACAGTGAGAGGTGATCTTTAGGGTTATAGAGGTACTACTAGGATACGCGAGTCAGAGGTTGTGGCACATGTGATGATGGTCGAGGGGTTTCTTAATCTAATAGTGGACATGGACAGTGCTATGCTATATCTACCAAACCTGAGGCATAGGCTCCCAACGCTATTATCACAGGTGTCGTCCTCATTTGTTTAGATTTCTATATGTATTTTTTTGTCCAAGATTAACTTTACCCTATCTGTATGCGTACTTTGCTTTTGATTTTAATTCTATTTGTGAGCCTTTTGTCATGCCTATTCATGTATCCCTGTAAGAGACTCTTTAGTTGTGGATCGGATGTATTAATTCTATGTTGTGACATTTGCTAGGCGTGAAACTTGGGTAGATCTGATAATCCTTCTTATGGTAGATTTCGATGTTATCTTAAATATGGATTGGTTAGCTCCTTATTATGCTATTATAGATTGTTATTCTAAGTTCGTGACTTTATCTATGCCAAGTGTTCCAAGATAGCTTGAAAGAATGCATATTATTTGGTCCAAAAAGAGTTATATCATTTCTACATGCTCATCACTTGGTTAAGAGCAACGTTTGCCATATTTAGCACATATTCATGAAACTAGTGTTGCTTCACCACCTTCATTGAATTTTGTCAATATTTTCCATAAGTTAATGGATGTTTTTCCCATGAAGTTTCTTAGTATGCCTTCGAATTGTGATATTGACTTTGTTGGTTATATTGAGTCGGGCACCAAGCTCATATCTATTCTTCCTTATAGGATAACCCCAGCAAAATTGAAGGAATTATAGGACTAATTGTAAAAGTTGTTGTATAAGGGATTTATTTGACCTAGTGTATCACCTTAGGGTGCACCTGTCTTTTTTTAGAAGAAAAAGAATAGGTCAATGGGCATGTGCATTGGTTATTGCTAATTGAACAAGGTGATGGTTAAGAATAAGTATGATCTTCCATATATTGATGATTTGTTCATTCTATTTTAGGGTGATTTAGTGTTTTGAAAGATCGATATGAGGTTCGTGTATCACCAGTTGATGATTAGAGCTTCAAATATCCCGAAGATAGCCTTTCAAACTTGATATGATCATTATGAGTTCTTGGTCATGTCTTTCGGGTTAACCAATGCCCTAGCCGCATTAATGGAGTTGATGAACTGACTATTTTGACTATAGCATGACTCTTTTGTTATTATATTTATAGATAATATCTTGCTTACTCCAAGAATGAGGTTGGCTATAAGGAGCATTTGCGAATTGTAGTTCAAAGCTTAAGAGATAAGAAGTTGTATGCTAAGTTTTCGAAGTGCAATTTTTAGCAAGATTCTGTCTCTTTCTTAGGTCATATTATGACCAAGGATGGTATCATAGTTGATCCAACCAAGATTGGGGTGGTTCGTGATTGGGCTAGGTCTATTTCTCCTACTGGGATTTGGAGTATTATTGGTTTAGCAGACTACTATCGATTCTTTGCTGATGGTTTTTCATTTATTACGGCTCCATTGACTAAGCTAGCTTAGAAGAAGATTTCTTTTCAGTGGTTAGATGCTTTTGGGTTGAGTTTCCTAAATCTTAAGGATCTATTGACCTCAACTCCTATCTTGACTCTATGTAAGAAGGATGTGGGCTTTACTGTCTTCTTTGATACTTTTGTTGTTGGGTTAAGCTATATGCTAATGCAAAAGGGTAAAGTAATTGCATATGTTTCTCGTTAGTTGAATCCTCATAATACAAATTACCCCACCCATAATTTGGAGTTGTGTGCGATGGTATTTGCTTTGAAGTTGTGGAGACACTATTTGTGTAGAGTCCTTCTGAGATCTTCTTAGATCACTATAGCCTTCAGTATTACTTCACCCAACGAGATTTTAATATGAGGCAGCATCAATTCTTGAGTTGGTAAGGATTATGATCTTACTATTCTCTATAATTTGAGTAAGTCTAATGATGTTGCGCTTGCCTTGAGCTGGAAGTCAACTAGTATGGGAAGTTTGGCATATCGTTTGACCCAGGAGAGGACCTTGACCTTAATGGTTCAGTCTTTGGCTAACCAGATGGTTACGCTTCATATTTCGACACCTGGTATATTTTAGCATTTGTGGACACTAGAACTTCTATGATGGAGAATATTTTGGCTCACCAATTTAATGGTGTTGGGTTGAGAGTAATTCAGGATACAGTGTTGAGTGTAGAGGATCAAAAGTCCTCACTTGACTCCGTTGGTGTTTTGAGGATCAGAGGCCAAGTTTGTGAGTTAAGAGTAGGTTAGTGGTAAGATTGATTTTGGAGGAGACTCATTTTTTTAAGTGTTCCATTCATCCATGAGTGACCAAGATGTATCATGATTTGAGACAGCACTACTGGTGAGGTTGTATGAGGAAGGATATGGCTTATTTTATAGCTCATTGCCTATGTTTCGAACAGGTTAAAGGATAGCATTAGAGACCTGGTGGTTTGCTTCAGAGGTTGCCCATTCCCATGTGGAAGTAGGAATAGATCACTATGGACTTTGTGATTAGGCCTTCTCGTACTTCTCGTGGTTTTGATAGTATGGGGTCATAGTAGATCGATTGACCAAATCTGCTCATTTCATCTCGATTTAGGTTTTCTTCAATGCCAAGAAGTTAGCACGTATCTACGTTTATGAGATAAATCATCTCTATAGTGTACCAATTCATTATCTCAGATAAAGTTTCAGCTTTCACTTCTTACTTCTTGAAGGCATTTCATGAGAAGTTGGGTACTTGGGTTGATCTTAGCGCAGTCTTTTAACCCCAAATCGATGGTCAGTCTGAGTGGACTATTTAGGTTTTATAGGATATGTGTGGCGTTTGTGTTATAGTCTTTAGAGGTCAGTGCAAGCAGCATTTATCCTAGGTTGAATTTGCATATAATAATAGCTACCATTTTAGTATTGATATGGCACCTTTTGAGGCTATGTATGGTAGGCATTGTTGCTATTCCAAATGTTGGTTTGAGGTTTCTAAGATTAGACCTCAAGGTACGAACTTTCATCGGGAGTCATTGGATAGAGTTTGGGTCATTCAGGATAGACTTCGAGTGGCTTAGTAGGCAGAAGTGTTATGCGGATCATAGACTTTGTGCCTTAATATTTAGCATTGGTGATAAGTCTTCCTTCGTTTTTTACCCATGAAGGGCATGATTAGCTTTAGGAAGAGGGGTCAGCTTAACCTAGGTATATTTAGCCATTTGAAATTCTTCAAACTTTTGGAGATGTATCTTATGAGTTAGCATTTCCCTCAGATTTATTAGGTGTTTATCCAGTTTTTCATGAATCCATGCTACACAGTTATACTCCAAATGAGATTCATGTCATTCACAGGGACACGGTACTATTAGATGAGAGGTTGTCCTTTGTTGCAGATCCCATATCTATTTTAGCCCAGTATGTTAGGCGATTGTGTTCTAGGGATATCTCTGTGCTTAAGGTCCAGTGGAGACCCCGACCTGTAGATAAGGGTACTTAGGAGGTCAAGTTCGACATGCATAGCAATTATCCCTAGCTTTTCATCGACTTAGTTATTTCCTACCTTTAGTTTGAGCATGAACTAGATTCTTGTGGTGGATATTATAATGACTTGATTATGTGAACCTTGTCTTTTATATGTGTTTACCATTTTACCCTTTTTCTTTGTTTCAATATGTTGTTTCTATTGTATGGGGATGGTTGGCACAGTTTTGGATAAGATTTGAAATGGTTTGTTCATTTTTGGGGTTAAAAAGGGCTTATAGTTGACTTCGGTCAACATTTGTTATTCTAAGCATTTGATGGCAGAACGAACAACACTAATGGATCTCGAACGTCAATTTTTTATTGGAAGCATGGTTGGTTTAATTTTATCATTTTTTGATCTCATTTCGACACTCGATTTGAAAATTTGTGAAATTAGGCACCGGGTTCAATTCTATGAAAACAATCTCTTTTCGAAAATATAATATCGCAATTGAGTCTGAAATATTGAATTTGAAAGGGTAGCATATTTCATTTGCATTCATAGGATTCTGGATGAATCCCAAAAAGTCAATGTAGACTTCAAAATTTTCCAAGTCCCAGCTAGTGCAACCGCTAAAATGACACTTGATCGCTCTAGCAGAGGATGCTTAAGTGGCTAGTCGGTCTCTTGAGTGACTAGGCTCACTAGTTGGGGATGCTAAATTGGAGCCTGGTTAGCTTAAGTAGAAGCCGATTAGTAGACCCTTTGTCCGCTTAAGCAGAGGGTGCAGACCTCGCGGATACCACTTAAGTTGTACTTGGCCGCTTTGGCGGTCAAGTAGCCGCTTATACGGTTATGCATGGTATAGTATAAAAACTCTTATACTTATTTTTCTCCCATTTTTGAGATTTTATGCTTTGGGTTAAGAGGTTTTTGGACAAGTTCTTCCATTTTTGAACTTCAGTAAGCTCCAAATCACTATTCCAATTATTTTACTTTGATTCTTGTCATTTAAAAATCATTAAATTGTAATTTAAAAAGTGAAATTTGGGAATTTTGGCCGAAAAGGCTAAAATGAGTTTTTCTCCGATTTAAACTCTGTTTTTAACCCATTTCACTTAGGTTTTCTCCTGTGGCTTCCTTTAACAATGGGTAAAATTTTTATAAAAAAAATCATATTTTACCTTCCTTTTGGAAAATCATTTTCAAGGGTTCGTTTTGACCCTGACCTGAAAATAGGAAATATGGGTATCATTGGTGTTCATTTAATGGGTAGATAATATTTGTATGTTTTAGTTGATTTTAACATCGTTTGAAAGGGGAAGACTCTGCGTGAAGGGTTTTAGGCTTGGATTTCATCGTCATGAGATAGGTTATGGCTTTACTTCCTTCACACTGGATTAGGTAGTTAATAGTTATATAAAAGCATGCTATGGGAGTGGGTAATAATTATCGAAATAATATTACAATTGTTGTGTGCCCGTGTGTGTAGGATTATATTGTTAGTGGTTTGAGAGGATATCTACTGTGTGTGGCTCATCTGGGGGCCTTATATGATATTATTGGCCTTGTGTATGCATTTGGTTTCTCTCTTATGACAAAAATACTGAATCTGGGGTTAATGTACGATTATTGATGTCATACTTGAATTTTCCACTCTAATGGTACCTTTCTTATGTGTAATCATGGTTGGTTGATATATATATATATATATAGTGGATTCTGGGCTACATTTAATTTTATTTGGTGGATTTTGAGATCTTTATACTAATTTGGTTGTAAGGATTACATCCTCATATCATACATATATTCATGAGATATGGGTACCATTTTAGAAATACTTATTTTTCTTGGAAATGAGATATTCTTACAAAACCCTCTATCATAACCCATGAGTCAGAGAGGAGATATGGATATTGAGATCGGGATTGAGTATTGAGATAGCATATGGGTTGTGAACCTGTAACGACCTAAAATTTGATGAAATATATGAAATCTGTTCTTTTATGTTATTTGACTGCTTTACGTCTCTCCATATTTGCATTGTGGTATTTCTGGGGTATGGCATTAAGTGGCACAGTTTCTTATGCACTTTGGTACCATTTATGTGATATTGTGGTTTTTGGTGGCTTCAAGAGTCCTATTTTGAACTTCTGTGATTTTCTTTTGATTCGTGCGAAGGAGGGATTAACGGGATATGCTACCATATCCGAAAAATCAATTTTAGGGTAGTAACATGATTGGTGTGGTTTTATGGCTTTTAAATCTCTTTTCGACCCTTGATTTGGAAAATTGTGATTTTGGGTTTCTGGGGTTAACTTTGTAATAATGATGTTTTTTCAAAATTTTTATATCTTTATTGAATCTGGAGCGTCGAATTTAGTGTAGTTAAATAGTTTATTTGTGCATACCGGGTTCCAAACAAATCTCGTGAACCCTCATTGAAGTTCGTTTTTGACTTAAAAAATTTGGTGCACTAGGTTGCTGGTGCAACCTGGATCACAAAGGGTAAAATCATTTGATGGATGTGTTTTATGTCTTGCACGCCTGGTAACCTGATATGAGTATAAATAGCCCTTTTTTACCTGATTTTATCTTATTTTTCATCTTTCCTCTTGACCGCTAAACCCTAAAATAGTGTGAGAGCTTAAAAGTGAAGCTTGTGGGTGCTTGGGAAGAAATATTAGCATCTATTTCTTGATTCTCTTACAAATTTAAGGTTAGAATTCACCCTTTTCATTATCAAATTTCTTGATTAATTATTCAAGAACGCCCCCAAAACATTAGTACTTGATTTAGCCCCAAATTCTAAACCTTTTCACTTGCATAATGTTCTTAATTCTATTAGTACTAGTTTTTCCCCAATTACATCTTCAAAACAACTTTGATTCTTGATTTTAAAATAAATTTCAAAGGTTTTATCGGTAAAACTCAAAAATGGATTTGCTTCGATTTGAACCTTCTTTTTTACTTGATTTTTCAGTTGTAGATTCCTAAAGGTATGGGGAACACATTTTTGAAGTAAATTATAATTTTATCCTTCTTTTTTGTAAAGCCATTTAGGGGGTCAGTTTTGACCCCAAACCAAAGGTGGGCAATATCGGTATCATTAGTGATAACAAAATCAACCCACAACACGAAAAGAAAACCAAAACACAAGACAAACCGAGGACCAAAAGGGGAACAAGTCTCGGCAACAATAATACCACAAGAACGAGATGATACAAGGTGTATTATACACCAAAACAGCCAACAACAAGATGAACACGAGATTATAAGCCAATAACAACAAGATAACAACAATACACAGCTTTACTAGAACAAGAACACAAACACGATTACAAGAAGTGTAAGGATAGGAAGTAAGACATCAACTCTCATAAGAACCTAAGTGTATGTCACACACTAAGACCCTTAATACTTGTTATAGGCAACACCAATACTCTTATAATGACACAAGAGGGTGTGAACCACTCAAGTACCAAGGTTTCTAACAATGTTTAGCAATACTAGCGATTCCACCCTAGCATCATCCTCATTTCAGATTTGGTGGATTTTCCGAGCTCTAAACTAAGGTAGTACACTCCTCACACTAGAGAGAGTTTGGTTCAAGTGTTACAACACTCAATATCAATAAACAACTAAAGAACTAAAGACCTAAAACTAGTCTATTTATAGACTTATTACAAATATAAGTGAAATATCCCAAAATCTCTTAATGAAGGGAAGACAAAAGGTGCCTATAGATTATAGTGTATGGATGGTTCTTGGTGTGTGATATGGTGTTCCTTTGCACTTTACTTGCACACTTCAAGTCTCAGGTTTGACGTGCACTCTCATAAGTTCATCTCCGCGATTATTCTTATATCATCCTCTCCATCTTGAGAGAAATTTGCCTACAAATTCACGGCTTCACCTCGTTCAATTGGCCACTTAACGGAAGCCACTCAAAACAATCCGCAAAACATAGAGAACCTGCAAGCTCAATAACAACAAGTCTCGATCGCCATCTTTATTTTGAATCTTGGCTTCCTTTCCATCTTGAGCTTTACCTTCAATCTCATCCAATTCAAGTTTCCTACCATCATACAAGCATTGTTATAGACCCCATATCCTTTATGTTCCTTTTTACTATTCTCCTCTACATGGACATATCGGTTTTGGTTAAGTGGAGCTTCGGTCAAGGGGTTGGTTTAGTGAAGTGGAGCTTCGGTTGTGGAGCTCGGACAGAAGGAATTTGAATTGGTAAAAGTTGACGCCTTTGGTTAAGTGGATCTTAGATGGGAGGGTTCAGTTTTAGTGTAGGCATTTAGTGTCCAAGTCCTTGTTGGACTTGATCGAATTGTGGGGAAATAGACCTAGTTATATCTCGATTTGGAGGGCTATTTTGAGCTTGGCTTGTGGCATTAAGTGATGGTCTAGGAGGAATTTTCATTGGAAGTAAAGTGTTGGGAGTAAAAGCACAAGAGTTTCTTCGACTCTCCATTCAATCCATCCTCTTACTCATAGTTACCATATACGAGCCAATTTTTTCAAGACCCGCATTTGCCCTAGCAAGGTCTCGGGACATAGCATCAAGAAGGGCCAAAATGGTAATTGTAGCATTGTGGTCCACCGTGGGTTGAAGGGATAAGGTATCGGGTTCCATTCCTCCAAAATAGTCCACAATGTCAGAAAAACAGCTAACAAAGGACACAAAATACTCCCAAAATGTCACACACAACAACACCAACAAAGGTTCAAGTCTTGAACCGCAAAAAACAATACCACACAAATTAAACTCGTATTGTTGTTGTAGTTGAAGTATGATGTTTTTCAAACTTGAGTTGTTTAATCTCTCTCCTTGTTGATGAATTTTTTGTTGTAGTGTAGGTGGACAAGGCTTTGGACTCTCTTTTCAAGAGTCAAAGGCTTCCATCAACTTTTCACCAACTTGCACTGATTTGGAAAAACACCTTTTTGTACTAGCCTTGTCTCTTTCCTCTTTTGGGTCTTCTTGAAAAGTGTTTGTCACCCTTTTAGTAACTAAGCTTTTTAGATGCCCTTTGTTTCTTTACCACTTTAGTGTTGTCTTGAAAGTATTCCCAAGACAAACACAAAGCCTTGTATCTCTCTTCTCTTTTCAAAATCAAACAACTCATTTTGTTGAACATCACTTCAAGAACAATATGAACAACAACAAGAATAATTTGAACAATAACAACCTCTTAACCGTCCACCCTTCAACAACACTTTGACAAGAGCTTAAATCATGTACTTTAGACTCAAGGGGTGTTAGTGAACAACAATATAACACAAGAAACTACTAAGACAATAAAATCATACCTAAATCTAGACACAAATATCATCCCAAAAAAACAACAAGACACAATGTGTATTTTACATCAAAACAGCCAACAACAAGATGAACATGAGATTGTACGACAATAACAATAAGATAACAACAATACACGGATTTTCTAGAACAAGAACACAAACACGATTATAAAAAGTGTAAGGACAGGAAGTGAGACATCAACTCTCACAAAAACTAAGAACCTAAGTGTATGTCACACACTAAGACCCTTAATACTTGTAATAGGCAACACCAACACTCTTACAATGATACAAGAGGGCGTGAACCACTAAAGCACCAAGGTTTCTAACAATGTTTCACAATACTAGCGATTCCACCATAGAATCACCCTCATTTTGTATTTGGTGGATTTTCCAAGCCCTAAACTAAGGTAGTACACTCCTCACACTACAGAGAGTTTGGTTCAAGTGTTACAACATCCAATATCAATAAACAACTAAATAACTAAAGACATAAAACTAGTCTATTTATAGACTTATTACAAACATAAGTGAAATGTCCCAAAAGCCCTTAATGAAAGAAAGACAAAAGGTGCCTATGGAGTGGAGTGTATGTCCAGTTCTTGGTGTGATATGGTGTTCCTTTGTACTTCACTTCCACACTTTAAGTCATGGGTTCGACGTGTACTCTCATAAGTTCATCTCCATGATTATTCTTGCATCAATTAGTCTACTTTTGATGCATAGATTCTATACTTCTTAGTCTTAGTTGATTTCAGAATTGTTTGTGAGAAGTAAGGTCCTGGCTTGAAGTATAGCAGACCAATTTCGGCATTCCAGGTAGGTTATGGTTTAACTTTTTCAAACTGGGTTGGGTAGTAAATATTGGTACAAAATTCATGTTAAGGGTAGAACTAATTATGAAAATGGCTATCTATGTGTTGTGCCCATGTTGGGGGCCTATATGTGATGTAATTATTGAAATTAAGATATTGTGCGATATGCGTGACCGTGTGGGGTCCTATTTGATGTTGATAGCCCATAATACATATGAGTAATTGTATTGTATTGTTGAAAATGCCTTTTGTGGTACTGTTGGCTGTAACGCCTCGAGATCTCATCTCGTGATGTCATACGGTGCTTATGGACCTGAAGGACCACAGTCTAACCCTTTACTGATATCTGTACCTATACACTGCATAATATCTTAAATAAATGTAGAAACTGGAGATAAGGTTCAACACATCTATACATACTCAAATGAAAAACTGAATACTACTACATCAACATCCGTCTGAAAAGCCTAGAACTATTTGAACTATGGAGTTGATGGGACATGTCCCCAACTAACTCCATCAACTGAGAATATAAACAAAATTTGATGCAATAATAGTAAACTGAGATTCATCCTCGGGGGCCTAGCTTAGGACAGTCTCAAACTTGGTGACCGGTCTCGCCACATCCAAAGGACACATCGTTACCGGGTCTACATACATCCTTATGATTCTTACCGCATTCTTCACACAACGGGTAGGTACAAACTCCACTAGCACTACTCTGGGCTTTGGAGCTTGGCGCTCTCTCAACTCTGACACCCCCAAACATAGGTGCGAGTACACTAGCTGAAAATAGAGCTAGAACTAAAAATCTATGACCATACTGAGAACTACTACCACCTTTAGATCCCAACTATAAGGGACCACGGCTACCTGTCTTGGCTCTCTTACTCCTTCTCTCTCTCTCTCTCTCTCTCATTTATCTTATCTATCTCAATCAGTTGCACATGGATCATTAGCCTAGAAAGGTCCATATCTCTATTGAGCATGGTAGCTCTACACTCTTTCAACACATAACTCGATACACCAGACAAAAACTTACTCATACTCGCTCTAGGGTCAGCTACCAAGTCAGGAGCATACTTAGCTAATTGGTTAAACTTAAGACAATACTCTTTCATGGTCATAGAACCTTGCCTTAGGCTAATGAACTCCTCTACCTTAGCCTCTCTTATTTCTAGCGGGAAAAATCTATCTAGAAAGGCACTCTGAAACTCTGACCAAGTTACAGGAGCTGCATTCTCCTCTCTACTCTTTTTCCATATCACTACCCAATCATGAGCAATATCTTTCAATCTATAAGATGCTAACTCAACACTCTCCTCTTCTGACACATGCATAATCTGGGTGATCTTCTCCACCTCCTCAAGAAACAACTTTGGATCCTCACCTACTACTGACCCAAAGAATTTGGGCGGGTTCATTCTCATGAAGCTTCTAATCCTGGCTGTAGCAGAATCCCCATCTTGCTGAGGTAGCACTGCAGCCTAACGGTTCCCATAAACATTAGTCACAGCCTGTGTTAGCACCTGGAAAGCTTCCCAAAACTCTACATGTGACACGCTCTCATTTTTAAGATCTACTGGCTGAGGGGGCTGGACATCAACCCCATGGACAAAATCTTTGTGAGGAGGCATACTCTGTAATTGAAAGAAGCAAGTGGATTAGATTGAGGAACAACTTGAGCTCATGCTCACTCGCACAATCTGAATAGTAAAAGAAGGGAAATTACTATTAAGTACATCTTGTAGCCTCTTGTACATAAATGTGGCACGCTACACACCCATGCACAAGACCCTACTAGATGTGGCTTTTCAGACTCCCTAGGATACTATTGAACCATAGGCTCTAATACCAAGTTGGTAATGCCCCGAGTTCCCATCTCATGACATCACACGATGCTTATGGACCCGAAGGACCACAAGCTAGCCCTTTACTGATATCTGTACCTATACACTGCATAATATCTAAAATAAATATGGAAACTAGCCATAAGGTTCACACATCAATACATACGCAAACTAAAAACTGAATACTAATACATCAACATCCATATGAAAAGCCTCTAAACTAAATGAACTATGGAGTTGATGGGACATATCCTCAACTAACTCTGTCAACAGAGAATATAAACAAAATCTGATGCAATAATAGTAAACTGATATTCGTCCTTGAAGGAAGAGGACTCACTGCTACTGCTGCTAACTAAGAATGAACTTCTGAGGAAACTCTGAATCCTGTGCCTCTAAAACTATGGTGTCAAATAAAACACCATAGCACAAATGCGCTAGTACAAAAATGTACCGAGTATGCAGATGAGGTAAGGCTAAATGCAAGGGCTCATGTATGCACAATATGTAAATTGAATAGTCATGAAAACGTCACACGAGAACACATACATGAATGCACAGAACATGAACACAATTATCACAACTCTAGAGACTAAAACTCAGATACCACTTTCCCGCAAACTGAACTCACTAACTCATCTGATATTGATAACTAGGAAATATGGATGCACTTTCATCAAGGAGTGAGTTCTAAAATATCTGAACATACTGAGATTACGAGTATCTAAAGCTTCTAAAACGGAGAGCAACCCTATCTAATAGGTTTTCTTTGAGCCTGTGGATCACAATACTTCTTCATAAATGATTTTAAGATCAGCCTATCTAGCAGCGGATCTTCGAATTAGCAAGTAATCATACTTAATGGCTTGTATCTAATAGCCTTAAATTCTGTACACTGAACTGAGCTCTTTTTTGAAGTCTAAGACTGATTCTGAAACTAAGACTGTGGGAAGTAGTTACTTAACCGACATGCCCCTACTATCTCTTAGGGGTCCAACCTCTACCCCCAGTTTGGAAGGTGTCAATACCGTGCTATGAGTAAAGACATTATCAATATATGACCCTCATCTATCAGGTCCTCATATGAGAATGGTGGAGCCCTCATCTAACAGGTCAAGCCACCTCAACTACCCTCATCTAACAGGTATAATATCTCTCACCCACCCTCATATAGCAGGTGTAATGTCTCAACCTATACTAGCTACATATTTATGGAGCACAAGGATCGCATCTAAGGATCACACCCTCCACTAGTAGGTGAGTCCCCATCCTTGAGCTCGCTTGGTGCTACTTTCTACTCCCAACTGAAATACACTAATTTGATTCTTAACTGAACTTAGACTAAGCTGAATCTGATACTGATTATATTTCTCAAGTGATTTGACTGAGTTACGCTGAGATTACTTAGTTCCATATCTGACGGAAAGGTATCGAATCATAGCATCTAACTGATGGTACAGATCTTGAATAGATTATTCAAATAACTTCTGAGATTATAATTGAATCACTTGAATGCTATTAGATTTGAGCTGATTATAGGACAAAGGCGAGATTACTAGCGATACAGAGATTACAGAGATAACTGAGATTACAGAGCCTAATTAAGCTCCGCACTTGTCTAAAGATACATAGTTCTATAGTTCACTGAGTTTTGATAATCGTGGCTCAATTGGAATTATCATGAAACTGACACAGGATCTAGACAACAGATCTATTGTCGAGTATAAATACCCCCAGGACTCGATAACATAAAAGTAAAACATAATCATTTTACATCATCACAATTATCCATTCACCATCCAATCATTCATGCATCAACACAAGAATTCATTTATGTATTATCGCAATCATACCTTAATCGTCACCATCATTAATGCATTATCAAAATTACCAAAGGGTTGTTTTAAGTATCTCGGGATATTAATCACATAATAACATAGAGGAAACATGCTACTAGATCGTACTCCATTCAGCAAGGTTTTACCTCAACTATTTCATACCTATATTGGTCTTAACATGTATTTAGATTTCACACCGCTTGGGAAACTTCATACTATCATTTCATAGCTTACTTGCTAATCACTTGGCATATATTAAAAACTTAGCATATATTAAAGGGCACATAATGGGGATTACCTACTAGCATGGAATAATTCATTCACTTGGTCATTTTATCAAACACTAGGCATGCATACACTAGCTCACAATTTGGGGCTTTCTATTCAACATGCTATAATGGTCCATATTCTTCTTCTAAGCTTTTATCAACCTATGGGATACATTCTCTGCTAAATCAACCAATTCTACACCCAAAAGTCATGAACACATCAACAATCATAACACATAATCTATCTTAGAAGTCATTAGATCACAATTTAACTACAATGCTTAATTTCTAGTCTCTTAGACATTTTATCAGACACCTCACATGCACAACTTAGGCATAAGTATAATAACCCAACTACTCATAATGAACAACTAAATTTACATGTTTCCACTTATATATTATCATAGATTCATACAAACCACATAAGTATCCCATCTTGGAGGTTATTCAACATCAACAATAGGTACATAATCCATTTACCACACAAATACCACATAATAAGGCCAAGTCTAGTAATCTTGTAGACAAACATGAACCACAACTCAATGATAGCAAGAACATCAATTTCAACTCACAAGAATCATTAAAAATTCATAAACATAAATCTTGGAGATTTAGAAAAAGGTACTTGAGCTTCTGGGATGAAAAGGACCCAAGAATCAACATCTACATACCTTGGAGAACTCTTTTTTTGAAGGCTCTTGGAAGAATTCTTGATCCTTGCTCTAGATTCTTTCTTAATTTTTGGTGGAAGAAGAGAGAATTTTTTATTTTGGAAATCCTAGTTTTTGGGTGAAAGAAGAGAAAAGAAATGAGGCCTTCAAACCTTAAGTGGGTATTTGTAGAGGTTGGGGAAAGAATTGAAAATACAAAATGCCCTTTAAAGAAAAAGAGTTGAAAATTGCTAATCAGGGTCTGTGACAGTCGATCTGACGGTCCATCAATGGGACTGACAGTCCACCAGGTCGTCTGTCAGTCGAGTGCCAAATCTAGGACATTCTTCCTCAATGTGATGGTTGAAGTGATGGTCCATCAGGAATCTGGCGGTCCACCAGATCGTCTGTCACTCGAGGGTCAGGAATGGGCCATTCTGGTTGGACCTAACGGACCCCTTGACGGTCCCTCAACTTTTTGATAGTCCACCACTTTGGCCGTCACTCGGGGGACAGAAATGTGATGTTCTATCTTGGCCTGATGGGACACTTGACGGACCACCAAAGACTTGGTGGTCCGCTAGGACAACCGTCAAACCTGGGCGATTTTGATACCGTTTTGTAAAACAGTCATAACTTCCTTGTCCGATGTTGGATTTTGATAAAATTGGTATCGATGGAAATATTATTCAATTCTCTACATGACATAAAGTTTAAAATATAGAAATACAATATGATTCAAAGTATTTCATATTTGGGAAGATATTTCTAAAATTTTTAGACTCGAATTTTTGTTTTACTAAAAATGCTCTAAGGCTCAGACTAGGAGAGAACTTTGGGGGGTATTAAATTGGATTATTGTGACATATTCATACTTTTTTGTATATAAAACATTTGGAAATTCACGGATGGACAAAAATAGTGAGTGGGTATTGGCTCACATGGTTGTGAAAATCTAACATAATGATTGGTTATAGAAATATATCATTGTGATTGGTTGTGAAAATATTCATTATGATTGGTTGTGAGCATTACACCTTAATATCATACTCATTCATAAAACAAATGGTACCATCATGGCAACACTTAATAAATACTGGCAACGCCTTATATAAAACCCTCCCCGAGGGATGTGCTACGAAGAAGATATTGTAATACCTTATAAAACCTTTCCCAAGGAATATACGGGGAAGGATATATATATATGGATTATGGATTGTATATGGGTTGACGAACCCCTCATGGGGACCACGTCGGGACACTTGCATCCATTGGTGTATACAGAGATTGTGTGATGATCCCAAAGGTTATGTGATGACTTCATGCATCATCATTATTATTAAATACATTTGTATTTTATTTATTGTGTTTATATTGTGCTTGTATTGTCATATTGACTTGTCATTTATCTATTTGTTTTGTATCTTAACATGCTAATATCTAATTGTTTTAACTTTCTTTATTTGTACTTGATGATCTTGATTATAAATGTTCCTCTTTTGTTCTACTTGTATATGATATTCTGTATATTTGTGTCCTTTTCTAGTGTGTTATTTTATTATATCTGGATATTATAGAAGGGTCATTGCAAATGATGTGGGCTACCATTACGGGACATTTTTTATTGTAGGTGACTTGCCCTTAGTATGTATTTTTCATTCTTTATTTTCTACTTTACTCAACCAACCGATGATACCTACTGAGTACAAGTGGATCGTATTCACACCTACTGCACCCTTTTAGTGAAAGTCCTATTCTGAGTGCACCCCAGCTTAGTTGATTCAGGCAATATTTGGTGCTATTAAGGCAGTTAGTGACTTTCAGGTATCCAGATGCCTTATACTACCTTTCTCCATATTTTGTGTCTTTACTTTTATTTCAGAGATAGAGTTTCTCTTGTATTTGGATATCTTATGTATTTTATTTAGATTCGAGTTGTACTAGATACATTCTTATAATGTTGACATTAAGTTTTGGGATTCATAGTTGTATTGTTAATTTTGTTGTTTCCATATTTATTATACTTAAATGGTTCAGCTTCATTTTATAAGCCTTAGTTTGGGGGAATTTCTATCTTTCTCCCCTTGGTGTATCAGATTGGGAGATAGGCTTACTTATCAAGGTACTCTGTGACAAGTACCATCATGACCCTTGTTTGTGGGTTGTGACAAATTAGTATCAGAGCAGTCAGATTTCATTGGTCTCAATGGTGTAAGAACGGGATATCTAGTAGAGTCTTAGGGATTGGTAAGTAGACAATTGTATCTATTTTTGAGAGGCTAAATAATGTCTTTAGAAAACTTTCCTTATTTTGTTCCTTATCGTACGGATTTTTTTCATATCTTGTGTCCTAAGTTATTTTTCACTCTTTCTGTATAAATGATATTGACTAGGTCTTGTGAAAATAGAGATATGGATCCTTTACCTAGAAGGTGAGCCATAAGTTGTGGATTGACTTGAGGGAGTGGATGGGTTATGGATCAGCCCCGTCTAGTAAAAGTATTAGGGGGCTCTCTCCTGAGCCTCGTGTTGAGCAGGTTGGAGGTGTGGGTTCTACTCCAGTCTTTTAGATTTTCTCTACCCCATATTTAGAGGGGTTGTTAGCGTGTTTACTGACTCATTTAGAGGGTTCTTCTTTGGTTATGTTTAGTGTTCCTCCAATTAAGAGTATGGATTCTCCTATTGCACCTACTTTTATTTTTGGCGCTCTTTAGACCCTAAGTCCTATTCCTATTTTAGCACCAACATCTGAGTATAGTGATCGTGGTTGGGAGTTCAGCCTTTATCTGTGTTACCTCCTTAAATGGGATCTCAACCTGCCAGATTTACTATGTCTCCTCTTGCTAAAAGAATTGTTATGTCTTTTTAGGATCAGAAGAGGTTTGAAAAGTTAACTTATTTAGGTCCACATAGATTCAGTGGTGATATGGACGAGGATACCTATGAGATCCTGATTGATTGCCGAGAGAAGTTACATAATTTGGGATTACTTGAGTCATATGGGGTTGCTTATACTACCTATCAGCTGAGAGATATTGCTAGAGATTAGTAGATGTCACTAGTTAGTGCAGCCTCTTGATTCTCCCAGTATAACTTGGGATTAGTTTGTCGATATATTTCTGGAGAGGTTTCTTACAGTTTGAGGGGTCGGATGCATAATGAGTTTGATCACCTGGAGTAGGGCTCCATGACTTTAAAAGAGTATGAGGCATGCTTCTATGCCTTGTTCAAATATTTCTATACTAGTATTTCCCCTAAGTGTGAGAAGATTTAGAATTTTGTGAAGGGTTTAGACGTCTTTCTTCAGTTGGCTACATCACAAATGGCTATATTTGGGGAATCTTTTAGAGTATAGTAGATCATGCTAAGATGACTGAGGGTATTCTTTGGGCATCTAAGGGAGGCTTTAAAAAGGTACACCATTTTGGTAAAGTCAGAGGTCAGGTTTCTCATAGTAGAGATTTTAGAAGTTCTCAAAGATATCAGAATAGGCCGGTGCAGGTGGCATTGCAAAGTTTGGTGGTGGATTTTCTGGTTCAGTAGTTTAAGGTTTTCATCCAGGCCTAATTGTACCTTTTCCTATTGAGTCGGGCCATAGAGCTTGCTTTGTGTGGTATGAGATTAGTCATGTAGCCAAGGACTGCCTCATTGTATGATTAGAGCCGCTCTTATTTTAGTTATAAGGGGTAGGGGTACTATCATAGGTGCGATGGACAGAGGTAGTGGAGCTCATGGGGGTAGTCATGGGGCTACTCAGGCAGTTAGTAGATGTGGGAAATGCTATGCTATACCAGCTAGACCTCAGGCAGAAACTTCAGATGTTGTGATCATAGGTATCATCCCTATTTGTCTCAAATCTGCATCTGTGTTATTTGATCCTAGTTTGACTTTCTCCTATATGTCCTCATATTCGTTTATCTACCCAGTAGGTGATTCCTTAGTAGTGGACCAGTTTACCTGTCTTGTATTGTAATATTTTCTATACATGAGACTTAGGTAGATTTGTTTGTGTTAGATATAGTTGGTTTTGATGTTGTTTTGGGTATGATTGGTTGGCTCCTTATTATGTTGTCCTAGATTGTTATGCTAAGACTGTGACTTTAGCTTCGATGGGTGTACCAAAAATAGCTTGGAAGGGTGCGCTTCATTCAGATCCTAAGAGGATCATATCTTATGTTCAGGCTCATAGAATAGTTGAAAGGGGGTGTTTGTCTTATTTGTCTCATATTCGTGATTTTAGTAATGTTTCATCTCCTTTCTTGGATTTTATTCATATTGTCCGTGATTGTATGGATGTGTTCCCTAAGGATTTTCCTAGAATGCCTCTTGAGCATGATATTAATTTTTCCATTGATGTGGAGCCAGGCACCAAGCCCATTTCTAATCCTCCTTATAGGATGGCCTTAGTCGAGTTAAAAAAATTGAAGGATCAGTTTTAGGAGTTGTTGGATAAAGTTTTTATCTAACCTAGTATATTTCCTTGGTGTGTGCCTATTTTGTTTGTGAAAAAGAAGGATGGATCTAAGTGGATGTGTATTTATCATCGATAGTTTATTAGAGACAGTTGAATAAGGTGACTGTTAAGAATAAGTTTCCTTTTCCTCGTATTGATGATTTATTTGATCAGCTTCAGGGTGTTGTGGTATTTTCAAAGATTGATTTGAGGTCCATCTATCACCAGTTGGGGATTAGAGCTTCAAATATTTTGAAGATGGCTTTTTCGGCTTGATATGGTCACTATGATTTCTTGGTCATGTCTTTTAGGTTGACCAATGCCCCTGTCGCATTTATAGAGTTGATGAATCAAGTGTTTCAATCATATCTTGACTCCTTTGTTATTATACTTACAGATAATATCTTGGTTTATTCCAAGAGAAAATTTGATTATGAGAAGCATTTGCGATTTGTGCTTCATAGATTGAGGGATGAGAAATTGTATGCTAAGTTCTGCAAGTATTAGTTTTCATTGAAGCTTGTTTCTTTCTTGGGTCATATAGCGATTAAGGATGGTATTATGGTTAATCCAGCCAAGGTTGTAGTAGTTTATGATTGGGCTAGACCTACTATTTCTACTGAGATTTGGAGTTTTGTTGGCTTGGCAGAATACTATCTCCATATTGTTGAGGGTTTTTCATCTATTGCAGCTCCGTTGACCAAGTTGACTCAGAAAAGAATTTCCTTTCAGTGGTCTAATGCATGTGGTGGGAGCTTCCAAAAGCTCAAGGATTTTGTTACCTCAGCTTCTATCTTAACTTTGTCTAAGAAAGGTGTGGACTTTACTGTGTTAGTGATTCTTTAGGTGTTGGTTTAGGTATTATGTTGATACAGGAGGGCAAGGTAATTGATTATACATCTCGTCAATTGAAGTTCCATGAGAGAAATTATATTACCCATGATTTGGAGATGTGTGTGGTTGTCTTTGCTTTGAAGTTATGGAGGCACTACTTATATGGTGTTTGTTGTGAGATTTTCTCGGATCATCGTAGCCTTTAGTACTTATTTACACAGCAAGATCTTAATATGAGGCAACGCCGTTAGCTAAGGATTATTACTTGACCATTTTCCATCATTTGGTCAAGGCTAATATAGTTGCAGATGCCTTGTCTTGGAAGTCGACTAGCATGGGTAGCTTGGCATATCTTTTGACCTAGGCAAGGCTTTAGCCATAAAGGTTCAGTCTTTAACTAATCAGATAGTTAGGCTTGATATTTTGACACCTGAGTCTGTTTTAGTATTAGTGGAGATTAGTTTTTCTTTGTTAGAGTAAATTCAAGCTTATTATTTTAATGATGTAGGACTGAGATTAATTCAAGATAAGGTGTTGAATGGTGAGGCTAAGGGAGCCTCACTTGATTCAGATGGCATTTTGAGGATTGGTGGCCGAGCATATGTGCCTAGAGCAAGTGACTAGATCAAATTGATCTTGGAGGAGGCCTATTGTTCTAGATATTCCATCCATCCATATGTAACTAAGATATATCATAACTTGAGATAGCATTACTGATGGGGTGGTATAAGGCAAGATATAGCAAATATTGTGGCTTATAGCCTATGTTGTTAGTAGGTAAAGGCCAAGCATTCAAGGCATTATAGATTGTTTCAGCGGCTACTCATTCCTGAGTTGAAGTGGGAACGGACCACTATGGACTTCATGACTAACCTACCTTGTACATCTTATTGTTTGGATAGTGTTTGAGCCAGTAAGGAAAGATTGATCAAGTTAGCTTATTTCATTCCGGTTCAGGTGTCCTTTAGTGCTGAGTGGTTGGCTCATATCTATATTCATGAGATTCTGAAACTAAATGGTTGTTACATCCTGGGTTATTGGCCTTAGAATTTTTCCTGGAATTCTGTTCTCCGGACCCAATACGACTCATAGGTATGAGCCATATATTGGGGTATAAGTGGTATGGTTCTATTGTATGCTGACCAGTATTGGTTAGTGGGATGGATGGGTTACTGGAATGGATACAACTCAGGGGATAAGAGTAGTATGGTTGGGTACAAGTCATATTTTGTACTCATATAGGGGATAGTGTTCAATCCACTTGGTATTCTATTCTGCCAGGTATACGAATAAAAAGTATGGATCGTGTGCTTTGGATATGACTTAGTTGGATGAGTTGTATGCTAGATAGTGTTGGGTCCAGAAGTTGGGCAGTATACGAGTTACGGGTACCATTTGTATTAGAAGGGTATGACTCATATGGGTCAGTCATATCCCTATGACAGGATTTTTTTGTGCAACTTAAGTGGGGTTAATTTGGACATTTCCCTACTTATCCTAATAGGATCCCACAACTTCTAACCTGCTTGGAAAAGTATTTACCCTATTATTTCTCTCTTTAACACTTAGAAACTAATCCTAAACAATATAAAATCCTCTCAAGAGCTTTTGGGACAAGGAAGAGCTAGGGTTTCATCTTGAAGACTAACTTGGGGCTTGCTTTGGTGATTTTTTTCCATCAATTCTTTGGTCTAAGGCGTGTTCTCTTCACTCATTGTACATTCCAACTAAAGGCATGATTTTACTATTGGTTTTCATGATTTCATTGTTGAATACTTTTGGGTTTTCAAATATGATTTGGCGTTTGGTTTGTAAATGGTTTGTTATGGTTTCCCATGGTTTTAATTATACTTTTCTATGCATTAAAGGTGGTTTTGAATAATTGAATTATATGGGAATGGTTGGTAATTGGAATTGGTTTTGGATATACATTATGCCCCCAATGTGTTTGACAAAATATTTATAAAGATATGTTCATTGTATTGACTTCTTTTAAATAGAACTATTTTTTGTTTTAAACTTGGTAACAGATTTATACATGGATTAAATGGTTTGGAAAGGTAAATGGCTAAATGGTTATGCTTGTGGGGTACGGATTCCCCCAAGTAGATATAATATGGTAATTGGAAGGGCACCTAAGGTCCCCTATACCTGTATGTGGTTGGCTATGGATAGTACTTGCAAGTTGGGTTGGTATGACGATACCACCACTAAATGGACTTGGTTAATAAATGGTAAATGGATTATTTGGAAATGGTTTTATTTTGGTATTAAAGGGGGAAGTATAGCTAAGCCATGGAAGGTGGAGTCCCGGGGGGACCAAAACTGGAAACTCATATTCGCTGATATGAGTTGGTCTTGGTGAATCGTGTGCATGATGTCACACCTTATATTAGGGGATGTACTAGTCATCCAAATGGGTTTTTTCTCTGGTCGTGTGGCTACACGCACTGGGGCCTTTTCTGCAGGGGGAGTTGAACCCATATTGCATATAGATGCTTTAGGACAGCAAAGCTACATAGCCTAGGTAAAGGTTTCAAATGCATGCTAAACCCGGATTCCCTTTCCCCGCACTTATATATGTATGGTTATATGCATTATGGATTGTTTTACTTGGTTTTATAAATGAAATTATTTTATCCTTATCCTGAATTCATGCTAGCAATTGCTCGCTAACCCATCTACTGGCGGTTGTATACCCATGCTATGTTGGAACTGGCTATTCTACTCCTCTTATTTAGCACGTGGATTCGATATCAGTATTTGGACTGAAGTGGTGATTTTCTATCCTTTCAGAAGGCTCTATTTCATGTTATGGACATCTTTAGATATTTTTATTTTATTATGGATATTGGTTTTAGCCATAGTTGGGGGCATATCCCAATTGGATATTTTTACCCTTTTAGATAGAGGTTTTGTGATACTTCTAGGGGTTGGTATGGGAAGGATCAGCATTGTTGTTTGTCACGGAATTGGTATTAGAGTTGGGGCTTAGACCCTTGGACGTATTATTTGTTGTTCTATCGTATTACATTTTGGTATTGATTGTCATATTATGTTTCGATTTTCCCTTTTGTTAAGGCCTAGTTTATGGCCTTTGGTTTGGTTTTGTATGGTTGGATGGTTGGTTTGGTACGGTTAGACTCAGTTACGTCGATCACTATTATGACTCTATCCTAAAGTCTTAGTGAGAGTATTTATGCTATCCTGTTATATGCTTGAAATTCAGCCCATCTAAGGCTGGATATAGGTGGTTGGATTGGGTAACAGGGGGCGGTCCCCGATCCTAATTTGACATGGGATGCCTATTACGACTAGGCCTTGGTTCAGATTGTGACAAGTTGGTATCAGAGCTTTAGGTTCATGGTCAATTGGGAAGTTCACAAAGTCATGTCAAGTAGAGTCTCTTTTAGGGGTGTGGCACGCGACACTTATAAGAGAGAGGCTGCAAGATATTTTGGAATGTTTCACTTTCTTGGTATTCTATTTTCAAGCTTGGAGTCTAAATTCTAGAAATCTTCTCTAATCCTTGTTTTGTGTCTTTCGGATCATGTCTCGTAGATTTGGAAACAAAGAAATTCTTTTGTTGATGCTGAAGGGGTATGTCCTACAATAGGGGTACATATTCGATCTTAGGGTCCAATTCCGAATGGTACTAGGGTTCCTCCTAATTCTACCAGTTCTCCTCAGGTCCCTCAAGGCAATGTGACGAATGTAGAATTTTTTCAATCTATCCATGTTATTGCTTAGTTAGTTATTGCTCAGGCTGAATGGCATTCATCTGGTGGGTTATCTACTGAGGCCATAAGGGTTGGCCAATTTATAAAGATGTGTCCTTCTACTTTTACTGGAGTAAAGGTGGAGGACGATCCCCAGAGATTCTTGGATGAAATGGAGAAGATATTTTGGATGATGCAGGCTACTAATGTGGAGGGGTAAACTTTGTAGCCTATCAGCTCAAAGATATTACTTATCAGTGGTATGAGGAGTGGGACAGAGATAGGGGTGATATGGAAAAATCTAAATTATGGGAGGCTTTCTTTAATGCCTTCTTAGATCATTTCTTTCCTCAAGATCTGAGTGAAGATAAGATGGAGGAATTTATAAATCTTAAGCAAGAAGAATGATTGATAAGGAATATGCCTTGAAGTTCCATCAACTATTGAGATATGCTCTTGACTTGGTGGCTAACATGAGAACGAGAATGAGGAAATTCATTTCTGGGCTGAATAGAGACTTGATCTTGAAGATCAATGCTATTTTTGTCACTAAGGATATGGGCAGTTCTCAGCTGACTGTTCATATGCAGTAATTGGAGTATGAAAAGAGGAGGCAGGTAGAGGTTAGGGATAAGCGGGAAAAGAAAGGCAGATTTTTTAATCAGGGAGGTGCGCAGTCCTAGGGTGATCGAGATGGCGACAAGTAGCAAAAAAAGAAGTAGGGGACCTCTGGTTCCTTCTCTACTACCAGTGCCCCCTTACCCGAAGTAGTTGGGAGACAGACGTCATTAGGGTGGTGGTAATTTTCGGGCACATGGTGCCCAATCTCAGGCGAGCGGAGGTTAGTCAATTTTTCATACCCTTTTTATTAGTTGTGTGGTCAACCCCATTGGGGTTATTATGAAGAAAAAGGGGACAATGCTTTAGGTATAGCTATCCAGGTCATCGGCTCAGAGATTATCCCATTAATAAGGTCGTTATGGGGGCGAACAAGGTTATTGTGGCTTCATCTTTTGCTCCTCCTGTGGTGTTGTATCATCTTCTATTACTGCTCCTGGTTCTAGTGTTGATCGAAATAGGTTGCATGTTTTGGCATTCTGATAAGAATCAAAGTCATCACCTAATGTCATTACTGGTAAGTTGCAGATATTTTCCCGTTATGTATATTGTTTGCTTGATCTGGGGTCGACTCTTTCTACGTGACTTTTTATGTGGTTATATCTTTTGGTTTTGATCCCGAAGTGATTTTGGAACCTTTTTTATTTCTACCCCAATAGGATTCTCGGTTATTACTAAATTGGTCTATGGGGGTTGTCTGTTGGTAACAAACAGGCTTTGGTGTCTCTGTTTGAGTTGGGATGGTGGATTTTGATATCATTTTAGGTATGGATTGGTTACACTCCTGCTACATTTCTTTATATTATCGGACCAGGAAGGTTATCATTAAGTTTCCTGGTGAACAGGATATAGAATGGTAGGGTAGTTCTTTAGATCCTCGGGGAAGGTTTATTTCTTATCTTAGAGATCGAAGGTTAATCTCCAAGGGGTGTCTTTATCACTTGGTCTGGTTTAAAGATTCAAACTCGAAAGTTCCTTCTTTACAGTCAGTTTGAGTTTCCAGAGGTCTTTCTGGATGATCTTTCTAGTGTTCCTCTAGATAGGAAAATAGAGTTTGGTATTGATTTGCTTCCAAACACTCATCCAATATCAATTTCATAGTATAGAATGGCTCCAACTGAGTTTAGCGAACTCAAGAAACAACTTAAGGATCTTTTGGAAAAGGGGTTTATTCATCCTAGCATTTTTCTATGGGGTGAACTGGTGTTATTTGTGCACAAGAAGGATGGTTTTCTTCGAATATGCATTGACTACAGGCAGTTGAATAAAGCAATGGTAAAGAATAAGTATCCTCTCCCTAGGATAAATGATCTATTTAATCAATTATAGGGTGCGAGATTCTTTACCAAGATAGATCTTCCATCAGTGTACCATCAGCTTAAGAGTAGGGAGGTAGATATCCCTAAGATGAATTTTTATACTTGATATGGGCATTTTGAGTTCTTGGTGATATCATTTGGATTGACCAATGCCCTGGTGAAATTTATAGATCTGATGAACAGAGTTTTCTGGCAGTATTTAGATCTCTTTATCATTGTGTTTATTGATAATATTCTGGTTTATTCAAAGAGTGGGGTGGATCATTCTAATCACCTTTGTATGGTGCTGTAGGCCTTAAAGGAATAGCAGTTGTATGCCAAGTTCTCTACGTATGAGTTTTGGTTGAACATCGTGACTTTTTTGGGTCATATTTTTTCTAGTAAGGAGATAATAGTTGATCCTTAAAAGGTTGCTGCGGTGAAGGGGTGGCCTAGGCCTATGACTTTATTTGACATTCAAACCTTCTTAGGTTTAGTCGGGCATTATATGTAGTTTGTGGAAAGCTTCTCGTCGATAGCGGCTCCTTTGACTAAGTTGACTCTAAAGAAGGCTAAGTTTTCTTGGTCAGATGCTTGTGATGGTAGTTTTGAGTAGTTAAAGGATAATCTCACTTCGGCTCTAATTCTAACTTTGTCAAAAGGCAATGATGGGTTTGTGGTTTACTGTGATGCATCACGGGTAGGGCTTAGTTGTGTTTTGATGCAGCATGGTAAGGTGATTACTTGTACTTCCAAGCAGTTAAAGGAGCTTGAGAGAAATGATCCTACTCATGATTTGAAGCTGTTGGCGGTTGTGTTTGCTTTGACAATATGGAAGCATTATTTGTATGGTGTTCACATGGATATCTTTTCTTATCATAAGAGTTTATAATATGTGTTCACGCAAAAGGAGCTTAATCTCAGGCAAAGGAGATAGCTTGAGCTTCTCAAAGATTATGATATGAGTCTTCACTCATACCTAGGTAAGGATAATGTGGTTGTTGATGCTCTTAGCAGGTTTTCTATGGGAATTTTGGCTCATGTAGAAGAAGGAAAGTGGGAATTAGTGAAGGATATTCACTATTTGGCTAATTTTGGAGTTCATCTCTTGGACTCTAAGGACGGTGGTGTGATGGTGCAAGAAGTGGTTCAATTGTCTCTTAGTGCAGAGCTTAAGGAGAATCAAGTGTTGGATCCTGTCTTGTTGAAAATTTAGAATGATATTGGCGGGCAAAAGGTGGCGGTGTTTAATATTAGTAGTGATGGTACTTTGCGGTACCAAGGAAGGTTGTATGTTCTGGTGTCAATAGTTTGCAGCAAAGGATTTTGGCTGAGGCACATGAATCGAGCTATGTTGTTCATTCCGGCTTAACTAAGATGTATTATGATTTCATGGAGATCTATTGGTGGAATTTCATAAAAATAGATGTGGCTGATTTTGTGGCCAAGTGCGTGGTGCGTCAATAGGTTAAGGTTGAGCACATGAGACCAGGAAGATTATGTCAAGAAATTGAATTGCCCTAGTGGAAATTGGAAATGATATATATGAACTTTGTTACTTATCTTCCTCGGTCTCAGAATCTACATAATTCGATTTGGGTCATTATGGATAGGATGACTAAGTCTTTTCACATTTTTCCAGTATGGACTACCTTTTTGGTGAAGGACTATGCGAAGCTATATCTGCAGGAGTTTGTGAAGCTGGATGGGGTACCTGTCTCGATCAGTTTTGATCATGGTACAAAGTTTACATCTTATTTCTGGCAGTCTTTCCAGAGGGGGTTGGGGACTAAGGTCAGTCTGAGTACTATTTTTTATCTGCAGTTGGATGGGCAAGCAGAGAGAACTATTCAGACATTGGAAGTTATGCTTTGGGCCAATGTGATTGACTATGGTGGCAATTAGGTTGAGAATCTACCTTTGGTGGAGTTTTCTTACAAAAATAGATATCATTCGAGTATTAGTATGGCCCCTTTTGAGGCCTTGTATGGTAGGAGATATAGATCTCTTATTGGTTGGTTAGATCTTGGTGAGGCGGATATGTTTGGTCCGTATCTGGTTTATCAGGCTATGGAGAAAGTGAAGATGATTTAGGATAGGCTTAAGGCTGCCTAGAGTCACCAAAAGTCTTACACGGATATTAGGTGTAAAGACTTAGAGTCGAGGTTGGGGATAAGTTATTTCTAAAAGTATCTCTCATAAAGGGAGTAGTGTAGTTTGGCAAGAAGGGGAAGCTCAGTCCCTAATTTATTGGTCCTTATGTGATTCTGTAGAGAGTTGGCAATGTATCTTATGAACTTGAGTTGCCTACTAGTTTGGGTTTGGTTCATCCGATCTTTCATGTTTCTATGTTAGGAAAGTGTAATGGTGATCCTTCTTCGATGGTTCCTTTGGAGGGGTTGGGTATTTTAAATTCTCTGTCTTATAATGAGGTCCCAGTTAAGATATTAAATAGGCAGGTTCATCGGTTGCGGACTAAGGATGTGGCTTCGGTTAAGGTTCTGTGGCAAAACCATAATGTGAAAGAAGCTACTTGGGAAGTAGAGGAGGACATGAAGTCCAAATATCCACTCTTATTTTCTACTCCCAAGATTTATGCGGAAGGTATGTGTTCTTGAACACATCTTTATTTTCTGGATTTCTTAAAGGAAGTATTAACATCTTTGTCTCTTTGTTTTCAAACTTTGATGAAGATTACGAATATGTTTAATAATTCAAATGACCCTGTGTGTGGTTACCCCTACCTTGTCCGTCATTCAGGGATGAATGTTTCTAGTGAGGAAGAATGTTATATCCTAGGTTTTTGGCCTTAGAATTTTTCCTGGAATTCCATTCTCCGGACCTAATATGACTCATAGGTATGAGCCGTATGTTGGGGTACAAGTGGTATGGTCCTATCGTATGCTGATCAGTGTTGTTTGGTGGGATAGATGGATTACTAGAATAGATACGACTTAGGGGATAAAAGTCATATGGTTGGGTATGATCGTATCTTCTACTCGTATAGGTGATAGTGTTCAATTCTCTTGGTATTCTATTCTTCCATGGATATGGATGGAAGGTAGGGATCATTTGCTTTAGATATGAATTGGTTGGATGAGTTATATGTTGGACAGTGTTAGGACCACGGGTTGGGGTTGGATACGAGTGGTGGGTACCACTCGTATTGGAAGGGTGCAACTCATATGGGTCAGTTGTATCCTTGTGACGGGATTTTTCTGTGCAACTTAAGTGGGGATAATATAGACATTTCCCTACTTACACTAATGCGATCCCACGACTTCTAACCTACTTGGAAGAGTATTTACCCTATTATTTCTCTATTTAACACTTAGAAACTACTCCTAAATAATCAAAAATCCTCTCAAGAGCTTTTGTGGAAAGAAAGAGCTAGGGTTTCATCTTGAGAACTAACTTGGGGCTTGCTTTAGTGATTTCTTTACATTAATTCTTTGGTATAAGGCATGTTCTCTTCCCTCGTTGTTAGTTCCAACTAATGGAATGATTTTACTATTGGTTTTCATGATTTTATTGTTGAATGCTTTTGGGTTTTCAAATATGATTTGGAGGTTTGTTTATAAATAGTTGGTTATGGTTTCCTATGGTTTTAATTATGCTTTCCTATGCATTAAAGGTGGTTTTGGATAATTGAATTATATGGGAATGGTTATTGGTAATTGGAATTGGTTTTGGATACACATTATGCCCCCAATGTGTTTGACAAAATGCTTTTAAAGATATGTTCAATGCATTGACTTCTTTTAAATTAAACTTTTTCTTGTTTTAAACTTGATAACGGATTTATGCATGGATTAAATTGTTTGGAAATATTAATCGCTAAATGGTTATTCTTGTCGGGTATGGATTCCCCCAAGTGGATTTAATACGGTAATTGGAAAGACGCCTAAGGTCCCCTATACCTACATGTGGCTGGCTATGGGTAGTACTTGTAAGTATGGTTGGTATGACGATATCACCACTAAATGGCATTGGTTAATAAATGGAAAATGAATTGTTTTGAAGAAGTTTTAATTGGGTATTAAAAAGGGGGGTGTAGCTAAGTCGCGGAAGGTGGAGGTCCCGGGGGGACCGAAACTGGAAACTCATATTTGCTCGTATGAGGTTGGTCTTGGTGGATCATGTGCATGATGTCACACCTCATATTGGGGGATATACTAGTCTTCCCAATGGGGTATTTCCCTAGTCGTGCGGCTACATGCACTGGGGCCCTTTCAGCAGGAGGAACTGAACCCATATTATAAAGCTACACAGCCCAAGTAAAGGTTTTAAATTCATTCTAAACTCTGATTCCCTTTCCCGACACTTGTATATGTATGTTTGTATGCATTATGGATGGTTTTACTTGCTTTTATAAATTGCATTATTTTATCCTTATCTTGAGTTCATGCTAGCGATCGCTCACTAGCCCATCTACTAGCGGTTGTATACCCATACTATGTGGGAACTGGCCATTTTACTCCTCTTGTTTAGCACTCGAATTTGGTATCACCATTTGAACTGAAGTGTTGAGCTTTTATCTTTTCGAAAGGCTCTATTTCATATTATGGACATCTTTGGACATTTTAATTTTTTTTATAGATATTGGTTTTGGCCATGGTTGGGGGCATGTCCCAATCGAATATTTTTACTCTTTTAGATAGAGGCTTTGTGGTACTTCTGGAATTGGTGTGGGTAGGGTCAGTATTGGTGTTTGCCTTGGCAATTGTATTAGTGTTTGGGCTTACACCATTAGACAATATTTTTAGATGTTCCATCGTATTATATTTTGGGATTGACTATCATATTATGTTTTGGTGTTTCCTTTGATTATGGCCTGGTTTATGGCCCTTGGTTTGGTTTCGTATGGTTGTAAGGTTGGTTTGGTATGGTTAGACTTGGTTAGGTCGGTCACGGTTGTGACCCTATCCCAGAGTCTTTATGTGATCATTTATGCTTTCTTATTATATGCTCAAAATTCAGCCCATCTAAGGCTGGATATAGGTGGTTGGGTTGGGTAACAGAGGGTGGTCACCGGTCCTGGTTGGACTTTGAATGCCCATTACTTTTAGGCCCTGGTTTGGGTCATGACAATGGTGTGCTAATATCTATCATTTTGAATTAAGGTTTGGTGTTCACGTCTCACTTTTGGAAGACTTTTAAGTTGGGTACTCGGGTTGATCATAGCATAGCATTTCACCCCGAGACTGATGGTCTATCAGAGTGGTCTATTCAGGTTTTGAAAGATATGCTCAACGTGTGTGTGATGGATTTTGGTGGCCAGTGGGAGCGGCATTTGGCCTTATTGGCGTTTGCATATAATAATAGCTACCATTCCAGTATTGATAGGGCTCCTTTTGAGGATTTGTATGGTAGGAATTGTCGCTCTTTAGTGGGTTGGTTTGATGTTTCAGAGGTGAAACCTTGAGGTACAAACTTGCTTCATGAGTCTTTGGACAGAGTTTGGATCATTCAGGATAGACTTATAAAGGATCAGAGTAGGCAGAAGTACTATGCAGATTGTAGGCTTCGGGACTTGAGATTTGGTGTTGGTGATTGTTTTTTTCTTTGAGTTTCACCTATGAAGGGTATGATGAAGTATGGTAAGAGGGGCAAGCTTAGCCTCAGGTATATTAGCCCATTTGAGATTCTTCAGACTATTGGTGATGCGGATTACGATTTTGCTTTGCCTCTGGAAATATTGATTGTTCATTTACTTTTTCATGTTTCTATGCTTTGTCATTACATTCTGGATGAGTCTCGTGTCATTCAGTGGGAATAGGTTTAGTTAGATAAGTGATATCCTTTTGTTGAGGAGCCGGTCTCCATTTTAGCTAGGGATATTAGACGGTTGTCTTCTAGAGTTATCCTTGTTGTTAAGGTTCAATAGAGACATCGACCTGTAGATGAGGCTCTTAGGTGTCGAGTCTGATATGTGTAATTCTTATCCCCATTTCTTTATGGGTTCAGGTATTTCTTTTGCCTTTAGTGCGAGGATGAACTAGATTTTTAGTAGTGGATGATGTAACGACTTGAAATTAGATGAAATATGTGAAATTGGTGATTTTGTATGATTTGACTGCTTTACCCCTCCTCGTAGTTGTATTGTGGTATATCTGGTGTATGGGGGTAAATGGCATGATTTCCTATGCATTTTGGTACTATTTATGCGATGTGGTGGTTTTTCGTGGCTTTGAGAGACTTATTTTGCACTTCTATGGCCATCTTTTGATTCGTGCGAAAAATTGCTTAATAGACTGTGGTAGCAGATTTGAAATATCAATTTTAGGGTGGTAACTGATAAAGCTCAACTTACACATCAATTTAGTGCAAGGCTGTCATCGTCAATATATTTACCCAACTTTGGAGTCGGGGTCGAATCCACAGGGAACAACGTGAATGGCAATTAAACTTGTTTGAAACTAAAGCTACAAGTTAAATTCAAACAAATGATACGAAAAGATAAAATGGGGATTTTTAAATGATTGAACAAAAGTTATTAACACTTCAACTCGCCTGAGAACTCAAATCTTAAACTATAATATTTCAAATCAATGATATAGAGAAACTAGGGTTGTGATCACTATGATTAGTAATCCTCCATTGAATAATAGTTGTAGTATTGGATTCTCGTCACTTATGAGAAACACCAAATTATCAGTTTCGGCAGTCCATCTAAGTGTTCTTAACCTACCTAGATGTTGAACTCCCTAATTCTCTCGAACTTAGGAAAGCATTCTATTCATACTGATTTTATCTCGAGTTGATTAATCTTGTTACAGCATTAATCATTAGATGAGAACTTAACCTTCCCAAATCCTCGTTGATAATTCTCTACCTTTAGTTTATTTCTCAGTTTGAGCAAATCAACATAAGGTGGGATGTATTGTTTGAAACCAATAAATAACAATCATAACAAAGGAATTATCAAGATTTCTCCAAAATCACTCAAACCCTAGCCGACTATTAAATCCATGGAGGAATAATCATAGATCCCACAACCCTAATTGTGGGTTTTAGTTCCACATGAAAGATGAAGCAATAACAATAACTGAATTCATAATTCAAAGTGATTAAACATACAAAAGATGTAGTCAGAAATTGATTCTCTTCCCAAATTCAAGAAGAATATCCCACAACTAAATCGAAGAATTGAAAAATTGAATTCTAAGTTAAGATACCAAAAAGAGGTAAACTGGCCTTTGGAATGAGTTTCAGCCGTTTCAAGATGATGAATGAAACCCTAGAAGCTGTTATTTATATCCGTAACTTACGAAAAATTAAAAATTAAAAATTTTGCCCCTTAGGTGACGACATGTGTGATGACTTATCTCAAATCTGACGACATATGTGATGACTTATCACAAATCTGATAACTTATCAGAGAATGTCATCAGACCTTCTGCCCATGTGTGACGACATATGTGACGACTTATCACAAATCTGATAACTTATCAGAAAATGTCGTCAGAATTGCATTACCTTTCTTATTCTCTGCCTATGTGTGACGACATGGTTTGATAGCTTATCAGACCAATTCATCAGATAAAATCTTCAAAACTTAATTTCTTGCTTCTTTCACCAAAAATCATCCTTCTTGACGTAGCTTTCATAGATTCTCATGCATCTTGACTTTCCTACAAAATTACATGAAATATCATCAAAAACAGCATTAGTTACTTAAGAACTTACAATTATTCCGAGTTAAAAGTCTCGAATGTGCTAACAGAAAGCTGGCACATCAAAACCCTCAACTTAAAGCAATTGCTTATCCTCAAGCAACTACATGACACCATACTACGATGCTTAACCAAGAGAAATATAAGATACCAATGACAGTCAAAGCATATTACCTTCTCCATTTTCAATCACTTTAAACCCAACTGTGTCTATCGATGAACATCAATAATGTGACACAAGGGAATCAAGATATGACATCAAATTAGCAACAATACCATTCATATATACAAGTTACACTACCCAAACATGTAAGCAGCTAGAAATGCAACAAATCTGCCCTTACAACAAAGAAGTCCCTCTTCACTCATATATGTAATCAAGTATGTCAATGAGGGGACGGTCAAGAGACATTCACTCTCAAAAAGAAGTTCCAATCAATGTATGCCAAATACCATAAGCTTGACCTTATTTTCATTGCGAAGTCTTCTAGACAGTTGAGTTAGAATCACTATAGGTCTTTTCTTTGGATTTGTAATGCAGGCTCATGGCCAGTATGATACTCAAAGATATTTAAGGTGACTAAGCCTCCTTGGCACTACACTAACTTTTAGGGTCTCACTTATTAACCTTTACCTAATCTTCTCCTTTTTTTATCACAACATTCTCCAGATGGGTGCGGTCTTTTCGTCAATTATTTTTTCTTTTTCACAACTTTTCTTTTCTCATTCTTTTTCTTCCACACCCAGCCTAGCATATTATTACTTTTTTATTACCCTTCTTCATACTCACTTTACATCACGCACCCCGATGACAGCCACCCTCAACTTAGGCTATTTTCCTAAGTCAAAGTGCACAATGTCCAAGGAGGACCAGGGCCAAAACAGGTTCATGGTGATACAAAAGGGAAGGTGATAGGTATAATAAAAAAAAACCATTCAGCCTCCAAATCAGGATCAAGGGATATTATTCACACATGAAAGGTCATTTAGGCTAAAAGTGGACTAATATCAACAACGGCCTATGACCCTTTCCTAACTGCTATCCACAACTAAGGCAAGACCAATGGGCAAGTTCTGGATTTTAACACACAACGGGAACTAGGTAGTGTCTAACACACACATAGCACAAAAGTGAATCACAAGCTACTACCCATTCGGTTCATGCAATTGTTAGCAATGATTATCATGTCCCTAGTACTAATGCCGTAAGAATATTCACAGTAGTCACATATAGATGCACTTCACACAGTTACCAGATAGACAATTGAAGAGGTATTTATCATTCCAAGAAAAATCAACAAAAATATGTCAACTATCCTAGATACTTATTTTTCCCTAGTTAACCACAACACGTCACAAAACAAACACAATACACCTAAACATGCCGGTTCTACTAGGAAAAAGACTTTGGGGTAAAAAGGCACGACAACAAAAACCCCAGGAGGACATCAACACCCATAAGTAGCCCCACCCTTAACTTAAAATCATGCAATGTCCCCAATGCATCAAACCAAAACAAAAGAGTCAGAAACATACCTGTGGCACCATGGGTACGAAGATCTAATGTCAATCACATAATATGAATACAAACAACAAAATACCTTGGGTTGCCTCCCAAGAAATGCCTAATTTAGTGTCGCGGTATAACCCAACTCAGCTTTTTCCTCCACCTTGAGAATATGAATTTCACCTCCAACTTAGAGTCCATCTTCTTACCTCGCTCATAGGGGGTGGTACAAAAATTAAGAAGTCGAGTAATGGATTGAGTGTGGTAAACCACTCGGCCTTAAAGTGACGTGTGTTTTTATGTTGATTATCAAGTGTAAAATAAAGAATATAGGATGTTTGTTCCTCATTTTCACACTCTTCAACTATTTTAGATGATTCTACAGACAAGATCTCATCTAAACATAATGTGGAAAAATGCTTTGAGTGAGGCCCAATTAATTCTACTTCAAACTTTACACTATCTACTACACACTCACTTTTATTCACCTTCTGAATATCACTCTCAAGATCAAGATGACAATCGAGTGGTTGTGTTTCTTAAGTTTTCTTCTCAAATTGGCTAATGTCCTCCTCATATTCTTATTTGTTTAGGCACTGTAAACATGGTGGGAGTGGTAACTCCTTTAGCTCTGCCCACAGCTGTTCTTGATTCTTTAAAATTCGTTTCATCAATTTAGTTCCTTGAATCATGACAGCACACATATCTTTAGCATGATCACTTTGACCATAAGCCAAACACCAAGTTACAGTAAGTAGGACAGTATCCGTATCATATTGTGAAGATCCCATCCATATACTTCCAGGTAAATCTGGACGGCAAGTTTCAAAATATGGTCCCCCACAATAATAACAAGAATCGTCACAAGAATCATCATCACTCAAAAAAACATCTATCCAGGCTGACATCTCAAGAAAGATGTGAGAAAAATAAAAATAAAAGAAAATAAAAATAAACTAAACAAATATTTACAAGTTTGAATTCAAGCATGTAAACCAAAATTCCAAACCAACTCAATACGCCAAATTGTTCCCCGACAGCGGTGCCATTTTTTATAATGCTGAACTTACACGCTAATTTAGTGTAAGGCGGTCGTCGTCAATATATTAACCCAACTTTGGAGTTGGGGTCGAATCTATAGGGAATAATGTGAGCAGCGATTAAACTAGTTTGAAACTAAAGCTACAAGTTAAATTCAAACAAATGATACGAAAAGACAAAATAGGGGTTTTTTAATGATTGAACAAAAGTTATTAATACTTCAACTCGCCTGAGAACTCAAATCTTAAACTGTAATATTTCAAATCAATGATATAGAGAAACTAGGGTTGTGATCACTATGATTAGTAATTCTCCATTGAATAATAGTTGTAGTATTGGATTCTCGTGACTTATGGGAAACACCAAATTAACAGTTTCGATAGTCCATCTAAGTCTTTCTCAATGTACCTAGATATTGAACTCCCTAATTCTCACAAACTTAGGAAAGCATTCTATTGATACTGATTTTATCTTGTGTTGATCAATCTTGTTACAACATTAATTATTAGATATGAACTTAACCTTCCCAAATCCTCATTGATAATTTGCTACGTTTAGTTTATTTCTCAGTTCGAGCAAATTAACATAAGGCAGGATCTATTGTTTGCAACCAATAAATAACACTCATAACAAAGGAATTATCAAGAGTCTCCATAATCCCAGGAATAATCATAGATCCCACAACCCTAGTTGTGGGTTTTAGTTCCACATGAAAGATGAATCAATAATAATAACTGAATTCATAATTCAAATTGATTAAACTTACAAAAGATGTAGTCAAAATTGATTCTCTTCCCAAATTCAAGAAGAATATCCCACAACTAAATCATAGAATTGAAAAATTAAATTCTATGTTAAGAGACCAAAACGAGGTAAACTGGCCTTTGGAATGAGTTCCAGCCATTTCAAGATGATGAATGAAATCCTAGAAGTTGCTATTTGTATTCGTAACTTAAGAAAAATTCGAAATTAAAAATTCAGATTTTCGCCCCTTAGGTGACGACATGTGTGATGGCTTATCACAAATCTGACGACATGTGTGGCGACTTATCACAAATATGATAACTTATCATAGAATGTCATCAAACCTTCTACCCATCTGTAATGACATGTGTGATGACTTATCACAAATCCAATAACATGTGTGATGACTTATTAGAAATCTGATAACTTATCAGAAAATGTCATCAGAATTGCTTCAGCTTTCTTGTTCTCTACCTATGTGTGATGACATGGTTTGATAGCTTATCACAGATCAGATAGCTTATCAAACCAAGTCATCAGATAAAATCTTCAAAACTTAATTTCTTGCTTCTTTCACCAAAAATCATCCTTCTTGATGTAACTTTCATAAATTCCAGTGCATCTTGAATTTCTTACAAAATTACATAAAATATCATCAAAAACAACATTATTTACTTAAGAACTTACAATTATTCTGAGTTAAAAGTCTCAAATGTGCTAACAGAAAGCTAGCACATCAGTAACATAGTTGGTGTGGTTTTGGCGCATATATAATATTTACGTAAATCCAATTTTTGATTGAATGGCTTTTTTTTCGATGGGTTGATCCCACTGGAGAACACAACTTAGCAGGTTATAGAAAAGATTCAAGTTCAAAAATATGCTGAAGTACTTAAACCAAAACCATTAGGGCAAGAATATGTAAAAGTGCCACCAAAGCCAATTATCATACAGAATGGAGAACCATCAATAACATGGAAGACATCTGAAGTGAAAAGTTTAATAGTTCAAGAAAACTTACAATATGCAATCATTGGTAAGTTCTCTTATAGGAGACCTGATATTAATGATCTTAGAAAGTTAATACCTAAGAAATGTGCAATCAAGGAAGATTGTAGAATAGGTGTTTTAGATGCAAGACATATACTGATTAGTTTAAATCAATTAGAAGATTATGTTCAACTATTATCTACTTCTACCTATTTTATCAAAGCAAGAGATCGTTATTGGCAGATGAGAACTCTCAAATGGGATCCATGGTTTGAATTGGATGTTAAAACTACCATTGGAGTAGCATGGATCTCATTCCCGGATCTTCCCCCAAACTTCTTTGCCAGGGATGCTATATTTTCCATTGCTTTAGCTGTAGGCAAACCACTTGTCGTGGATATGGCTACAAGGAATCATACAAGACCAAGCTGTGCAAGAGTAAAGATTGAGGTTTATTTAGTTGCTAAGCTGCCATATAGAATCAAGATTAACGAAGAAGATGATGTTACAGGGAACATTAAATCCAAATGGATTAAAATACAGTATGATCATAAACCAAAGTACTTTAAGGAATGTGGTTTACAAGGACATGATGAAGAAACATGTTGGGATATTCATCCAGAGTTATTCAAAAAGAAGCAAGTGGAAAGTGGTGCTCAGTAGAGTTTTAGAGAAGGAATGTAAGAAAAGCAAAATGCTGAGATGAATGCAGAACTTGAGAGAGAGACCATTCCATGGAAGCTAAGAAAAAATAAATATAGAAAGGATAAATATGGGCACATTTTAGGAGAGGTGGAGGACTCAGAGGAGGTTATGGAAACATCAAATACTTTTGATGTTTTGAATCAGCAAGACAAAGTGCAGAAACAAAGAGAGGATACCAATGCAAAAGAGAAGGAGAGTACCAAAGATTGGGTCAATAAAATTTTTAGAAAGACAGAAGGTACAGCAACAGAAGATCATGGAACCAATGGTAAGGGAGTACAAAATGCTGATAATCAATAGCAGAAACAAATAGACACAGCGGGTAGAGATCATACAGAGATACAAAAATCAGGTGATGATGTTGAGACTAATAATAAAGAATTAGGCAATGCTGACAGAGCATCCAATAAAATTCTAAAAGATAATGAGGGCCAAGCTGAGTCAAGAGAAATGGTACTGGTGCAGAATGATAATTCTCAGGAGCTTGTTTTAGAGAATATTATGCCTATTTCCATGGAGGTCAGCAACATGATGGAAGTTGTTATTATCAACAAAGATAATCTTGATAAGAAGGATTTAGAAGATAATGTTGAGGAGATAATTTAGGTAGGGGACTTATCTCCTAATCATACTAAGTCTCTAAAAAAGAAGCATGGTAGAAAGAACAGGAAAAATAAAGAAACTAGTAACAGTACAATCCAGACAAGGAGTCAAACAGCAAATCCATTTTCCAAATGAATGCAATATGGAACATAAGCTTTGTTAACACTCAAAAATCTTTTACTAGATTAATAAAAATGCACAAAAGGTTTCACTTTGGTTCATTGGTTTAATGGAGCCTTTTTAGGAGGGTCAAAGTATTGAGGAGTATAAAAGAAGACTAGGAATGGAATATGCTACAGTTAATGTATCAAGGAAAATATGGGCTTTCATTGATTCAACTATGGAGGTAACTATAATCAGTGATAAGGAGAATTAACTTACCCTTAGATTAAAAAATAAAAAAGAAGGAGAGAGGGTCATGGTCATTTTAGTCTATGCAAGATGTAATTATTTGGAGAGGAGGGTATTATGAAATTTTTTAGAGAATATGAGTGATAATATTAATGATCCATGGATTATAGGAGGTGATTTTAATGTAATAAGGCATGTAGAAGAGAAACTTGGAGGCTTACCAGTTACCTTTGAGGAAACAGAAGACTTCAACCATTGCATAAGTAACTGTAATTTAGAAGAAGTTCAATTTAAGGACAACAAGTTTACATAGTGGAATGGAAGAGTAGAAGATGAATGCATTTTCAAAAGATTGGATAGATTATTGGTGAATGATAAGATTTAGGATTTCTTTCAAGTATTGGAATTTTGAAAATTTACCTAGAAATGGTTCTTATCATGTTCCCATGTTACTTTATTGCAATACTATTCAAGAGCAGTTAATCAAACCATTTAAATTTTTAAATTTCTATCTTATGGAAGAATCATGTATGGAGGTTATTCAACGGAACTAGAAAAGGAAGCTTATAGTAATCCTTTTATGGTTTTTCATCAGAAACTCAAGAGAACAAAGGTTGTATTAACTAATTGGGGTAAGCAATCTTTTGGGAATATGTTCCAAGAGATAGCTACTCTAGAGAAAGTTATCGAGATTAAAAAAAAGTAGTTTGAAGAGAATCCATCAGGAGAGAATAGAGCAGCATTATTCAGGACTCAAGTTGAACTGACAGTGCAGTTAAAAAGAGAAGAAGAATACTAGAAGCAAAAAGCAGGGTTTTAATGGTTCAAAGAGGGTGAGAAGAATACAAAATTCTTTTATGCTATTGTAAAGGGCAGAAGATCTAGACTAAGTATCAGCAGAATATAGATAAGGAAGGGGAATGGCTATATAAGAAGGAAGAAATTGATAAAGCTATTAAACTATTTTACTAGAATCAGTTTCATAAATAGGAGGATAGCTATGATTTTGACATGCTGGACTCTTTACCTACTGTTGTAACAGATGATATGAATAAGGGTGTTATAAAGATTCCAGATATAGAGAAAGATAAATTTGCAGTGATGGGGCTGAATAGAGACAGTGTTAGAGGTCCAGATGGTATGAATGGTGCTTTTTATCAGGATGCATGGGAAATAATAGCAGATGATCAACACAAAATGGTTCAAGCTTTTTTAGTAGGTATGAACTTCTAAGGTTCATTACACATACTAATGTGGTACTGCAGCTAAAAAAGTTAAATGTTAACACTTTCTCAAATTTAAGACCAATATCACTTAGTAATTTTATGATTAAGATCTTTTCAAGGATTATTAATGAAAGACTTAAGTGTATTCTTCCTGATATAGTATCTGAGGAGCAAGCTGGGTTTGTTCATGGAAGAAGCATAGCTGAAAATATTTTGGTAGTATAGGAAATAGTTGCTAAAATCAGGAAAAGAGGAAACCACTAAATATGGTCATGAAGCTAGATATGATGAAGGCATATGGTAGAGTGGAGTGTCTTTTTTTGACAAAGGTGCTCAGAAAGATTGGTTTTTGTGAACAGCTGATTGATATGGCGTTCAGACTACTGGCAAATAATTGGTATTCATTGTTGATTAATCGACAGCCCAAAGGTTTCTTTAAATCTTTTAGGGGGTTAAAACAAGGGGATCCTTTGTCTCCTACTTTGTTTATTATAACAGCAGAGGTGTTGTCAAGAAGCTTGAAGGAATTACTAAAACTAAAGAATTTTAAAATTTTCAGGATGCCTAGAGGAAGTCCTAAGTTAAATCATCTTGATTTTATAGATGATATGATTATCTTGTGTAAAGTAGAAGAAAGGACTTTGAACCTGGTGACAAATACTTTGGAGGAATATGAGAAGGTGTCAGGGAAAAGAATTAACAAGGAGAAAGGTGCTTTGTATTTCCATGAAAAGGCATCTAATGGAGCAGTTGTCTTGGCAGAAGTAGCTACAGGTATATTAAGGAAAGAATTTCCTTTTAACTATCTTGGATGTCCAATTTTCTACAAGAGAAATAAGAAGCAATATTATCAATTGATCATGAATAGAATTAGCAGTAAGCTATAGTCATGGAAAGGAAAATTATTATCTTTTGGAGGAAGGGTTGTATTAATCAAACATATGTTACAAAGTGTTCCAATATACTGCTTGTCAGTTATGAATCCCCCTAAGAATGTGATAAATTCTATTCAAAAATGTTTTGCTAAATTTTTTTGTAGTAGTGAAGAATGAAAAGGCAGAAATTGGGTAGCTTGGTCTAAGATGTGTATACCAGAAATAGAAGGAGGCCTTGGTTTTAGGAGTCTTCATGATATATCAACAGCACTATTCTGTAAGCTCTGGTGGAACTTTATAACAAAGAGATTTGTATGGTGTGAGTACATGATGAATAAATACTGCAGCAAAGTACATCCTAAAGAGGTGATGTGGAAATCAGGATGTGGTTCTCAGGTTTGGAAAAAGATAGTTGCAAGAGATTTGGTTGATCACTTGATTTTGTCAAAAATCAAGGGAGGGAATTCATATGTGTGGTTTGACAACTGGACAAGATTAGGAGATTTATATTCCATTGTGGAGGAAAGTAGAGAATGATAATAATGTTCAGAAAGTTGGTGATTTGATTAGAGGAGGCAAATGGGATGTGATCAAACTTCAGGAACTGTTGTCAGAAGAAATGGTGGATTATATAGTATAGACTATACATAATCCACAAAATGATTTGCTGCAGTACAAGGCAGTATGGACTTTAGACACAAAATGGAATTTTAGTGTCAAATCAGCATGGCACTATACTAGGAAAAGAGAGAATCCTAATAAGTTATATAAGAAGATGTGGATAAAAGGTTTAACTTTTAAGTTTAGCTTCTTTATATGGAGAATGTGGAAAGGGAGGATTTCTGTTGATGCTACTTTTAAGAGATGTGGAGTGGAAGGTCCCTCTATGTGTTGGTGTTGTCAAAATCCAACACAAGAGACTGTGACTCATGTTCTATTAGGCTCAGACTTTGCTTATAGGACTTGGTCCTATTTTTCTTCTTTTATAGGTATTAGCATAGATGGACTGAGTCTAAGAAATGTAGTATATGTATGGTGGAATGTAGATGTAAAGTTAAGAGAAAAATCTTACTATAGAGCAATCCCAGCCATAATAATTTGGGAACTATCGAGAAGGAGGAATGCACTGAAGCATAAAAGAAAAGGAGATTTAATACACAGGATGATCATGAATGTTACAAGGCATTAAAGGATGCTACTTAAAGTGAGAAAACCAACACTGAATTTTAGAGGAGATTGGCCTGGCATTATGCAATAATTCAGTCAATTAAAACCTATAATCAAGGCTATAAGTGTTTTGTAGGAATTTCTAAAGCCAGGATGGGTTAAATACAATACCGATAGAGTGTCAAGAGGTAATCCAGGGAGAAGTTCTTGGGCATTTTGCTTAAGAGATGAAAAAAAAGATCTATTATATACAGCAGAAGCAGCTATTGAGGATGTAACTTGTATAGAAGCAGAAGCAATTGCTATTTGGAATGTAGCTAAACATTGCAGCAATTCAGGGCAAAGCAAAGTTATCATACAAACTGATTCATTTGTGCTGAAGCAGATTTTAAGCAGGGAGTGGAAAACACCATGGAAGATAGAGGATATAATAATGAAAACATAGAAATTAATTAAAAGCAAGCAAGTGCAAATACTTCATACATATAAAGAGGGGAACTATCTAGCAGACTATCTATCCAACATGGCAGTAGAGTACAATTATTTCACATGTACAACATTTCAGCAATTGTCTAGCACAGCTAGAAGGATATCAAATAGCGATAAGTATCAGACATCTTATCTCAGGCTAGCATCTAAACATCAAACTACATATTGGACAAGCTAACACACTTGTTTCTGTACAAGATGAGTAACAAACAAAAAGAGAATCTACTTAGCCTATGTCATCAGCTATCAAAAAGGTCTCTCAGTAAATCAGGGGTCACTGGTTAGCTTCTCAATTTATACAGCTTAGGTTTTTGGCATCATCAAAGATCCAGTGGGTCCGAGCATCCATTTATATCCCTTCCTTCTATAAATGTTTCAAAATGAAGGTTAGTATTCAAAAGGGATTCTAAATTTAGTAAGGAAAATCTGGTAACCTTACCTAGAATGATGACCACGCCTAAGCGGACTAGACCCTATTTTTGTCTACCAAAAAGTTTGTTATACACCTTAGTACCAGAGATCTCAGTTATTTTTTGAAACAAAAAAGGTGTTAATCAAGAAAGATCAATTTCAAATGGTCAAAGGAAAAAGGGAACTTACTTTTCAAGATGGAGATGTCTTCACTATAGATATACCAAGGAACTACATTCACTACCCAAAGAAATAGAAGTTTGAGCTGCAGATTGAAGAAGAAATCCATAGGAAACGCTACACAATGAGTAGGGGAGGCGGGGAGTACAGTAATGAGCTTCTTATCTCATTTAAAATACCCTACACTGAGTTTATATGTATTTTAATGGGTCGGGTTTGATTAATCCAGTCCTTTTTATTTTATTATTTTGGGTTGTAATTTTGGATGGGTTGGCGCATTCTTGTTTTGACATTTGATTATTAATAAAACACAAATTAAACCAAAAAAAAGTTGGTGTGGTTTTATGGCTTCTAAATCTCATTTCGACCGTCAATTTGGAAAATTGTGATTTTATGTTTTGGGGGTTGACTTTGTGATAATAATGTTTTTTCAAAATTATGATATAGCTATTGAGTTTAGAGCGTCGAATATTATGTGGTTACATAGTTCATTTGCATATATCAAATTTTGAATGATTCCCAGGCATAGCTCGTTTTGGACTTAGAAAATGGTGCACCAGGTTGCTGGTGCAACCTAAATCATAAAGGGTAAAACTTATTTAAGGAATATGTTTTATTCCTTATGCACCTTGTAAACTGGTATGAGTATAAATAGCCCATTTTTACCAGATTTTTGCTCATTTTTCATCTTGTCTCTTGAGACTTAAATCCTAAAAGAGTGTGAGAGCTTAAAAGTGAAGCTTGTGGATGCTTATGAAACTAGATTAACATTTATTTCTTGATTCTCTTATAGATTTAAGGTGAGAATTCACCCTTTTCTTTATCAAATTTCTTCATTATTTGTTCAAAAAAAACCCCAAAAACTAGTACTTGATTTAGCACCAAAGTCTAAATCTTTTCACTTGAATAATGTTGTTAATTCTATAATTACTAGTTTTTCCCAAATTACATCTTAAAAACAACTTCAATTCTTGATTTTTAAATAGATTTCAAAGGTTTTATTGATAAAGATTAAAAATAATTTTTCTTTAATTTGAACCTTGTTTTTTACTCGATTTAACTTGGGTTTTCAGTTGTAGATTCATAAAGGTATGGGGAACACATTTTTTAAGTAGAGTTATGATTTTTCCCTTCTTTTTCAAGAATTCATTTTGGGGGTTCATTTTGACCTCAAACCAAAAGTGGGCAATATGGGTATCATTAACCTTTTTGACGCATAGATTCTATATTTCTTGGTTTAAGTTGATTTTGAGATCGTACGTGAGAAGTAAGGTCATGGGTTGAAGTATAGCGAATCAGTTTTGCCATTCGAGGTAGGTCATGGTTTAACTCTTTCAAACTGGGTTGGATAGTAAATATTGGTACAAAATGCATGTTAAGGGTGGAAATTTATCATGACAAAAGGCTATC